>NW_015387076.1:341593-345751 GCF_001527695.2 Protobothrops mucrosquamatus
TAGACTGCTTTTGTGTTTGCAAAGTGTTTTATGGTCTTGAAATTTGTCCATATTTTCTGGCTAACACTTAGCATGATGACAAGGCTAGTACTTTGCAGTGTTAACTTTATGAAATTAATGAAATAGATAGAAATCTCTCTAGTGTGAGCTCTGTTACCAACAGATTGGATCCGTATCTCTCCTGGCTAAATCAAAAGTGAGAGTATCTGAATTAAATAGGTGATAAATAATTCTTTGAATGAAAGCAAGATGACACTGGCCTTAAAGAAGTTGAAGTCAGTTCTTTCTTGAAGAAGCTATTTCTCCATCCAGATACACTGAAAAAAATACTGTGCTATCTCCAATCTTTCCTTCTGGTATAAAGATTTTTTACAATCGTTTCACTTTTTTGTTTGTACTGAGAGCTTATGCACTAGAAACAAATTCCTTGTGTATTCAATCACACTTGGCCAATAAAGAATATTCTATTTTGTTCTGTTCTGTTCTGTTCTGTTCTGTTCTGTTCTGTTCTGTTCTATTCTGTTCCGTTCCGTTCCATTCCATTCCGTCACGTCACGTCATGTCACATCTTATCATATTTATTCTATGGATATCAAAAAATGTTGATGCTACATAGATTCCTAGATGATGCAGATAATTCTAATCATTTGGAGTCAGAAATTAGGCTCGTGTATGGTGTTCCAGTCCTATATATTCTTAGATGATTCTGATCAATAGCAGTGGGAGAAGAATAATGAGCTTAAGGTTACTCCAATATGGGGAGTCATAGGTCTCAGCCTTTTCCTTGTGAGGCTGCTGGCACTGGTAATCCATCAATTTGGTGAGTTTCAAATGTGATCATCAATATGATGACATCCAATAATGTATTACCATCTGGATGAAGATAGAGGTACTCTGAATATTCTAACCTTATGTCAAGTACTGTTATGATCTGGATGCTTAGGGAAAAAGTCTCAGCTTAATCCAGCAAGATAAAACTGTTGCTTTTCAAGAGTCATCCTGGCATAGATAGGATCCCAATAATAGTGCTGCATGCAGCTCTAAAATTTGGAAGGTCTGTAGTTAGGCTGGTATCCCAATATTCTATCCATACTGTGAAGATCTGGCAACAGTAACTCATGTCAGATCATATATGGGTTGGTGTAATATATTCTGTATCACTCTGCCTTTGAAATCATCCCAGAAACTAAAATTAGTTCAGCAACCAGCATGCTATCCAGCAAAAATCACTACAGCCTATTTTGAAGTTGCTGCCTTGATTAACAATATATTTTCAAAGGCAATTTAAGATACTAGATTTTACTTAAAAACTATCTATGATATCTCAGAAATCATCTTGTTCATGCATGCATGAGTAAGATCACAATATCACTGTCTTATATCAGTGGAATATCGACTTTACAGTAATACATTAATGACTCCAAGCAACAGTGACTTAGGGATGTCTTTTTGGTTTCACAAGGCAATTAAATCTGTTATTGAATTGACTGCTAAGTAAATTATTTTGCTTTTAATTTTTATGTACCTGTTGTCATTAATATGGAAAGTATTTAAACACATGCTGTTTGTTTGAATGGGTGTCTATACCTCCCAGCTGCCAAGACTTAGAGTAGTTCAGAATAAGTGTTCACATCAAATGTCCATATTAATGAAACTACCGGTACACTATTTAAAAATAATGCTTAAGAAGCGTGTACAAGGAAAAGTATGCACAGGTATATATATATACATTTTAATAATGATTTTTTTTTAAAAAAAAAAAAATCTCAGACTGATCTAGAAATTAAATGTAGCAAATGTAAGACTGGAAAAAACTGAAAAAACAAAAAATAATGTACAAAATCCTATTCTACTTACCTTTATTATGGGCAGTTTTTCTTAAATTTATGGCAGTGTACTCAAGGAGACTGTTTTCTTTGTAATCTTTGATGTTCTTCAGGATATTGTCTTAAATTAAATTTTTTTCTATTGAAATTAGAAGTAATAACTTCTATTCTTAATTATGATAAACAGGTGGTCCCTTACTTCTTCCCTTTTCATGCACCACTGTTGACTGACTATCAATTTGTAATGATGTATATGTTGTAAGATCAGGATAGATAGATAGATAGATAGATAGATAGATAGATAGATAGATAGATAGATAGATAGATAGATAGATAGATAGATAGATAGATAGACAGACCATGTTGGGACCATGTTATCTGAAGTATCATCTCTTCCGGGTTACATCCACTCAACCCAGTAGAGCAGGGAGGCATGGAATGTTCCTGATCCTATCTCATAAGCAAATCCCATCTGGCTGGACCCAGAAGAAGGGCCTTCTCCTTGGTGGCTCTTTCTCTTTGGATCATCATCCTTGCCCATATTATACTGGACCCCCACTTTGACACTCTTTCACAAAGCCCTATGATTTGGTTCTCCCAATGGGCCCAGAACCTCATAGGATGGAGCCCATCAAGTGGTTTGTTTGATTCCTTGTTGTCTCCAGGAGAGTCAGCAATTATTGTTCTTATTATTTTTATATTGATTATTTATTGTTCGTAAGCCACCCAGAGTCACCAAGAGAGAATGGGAAGCCATATAAACCCTCTAAATAAATAAAAGATGATAGATAAACAGACAGACAGACAGACAGACAGACAGACAGACAGACAGACAGAAAGAAAGAAAGAAAGACAGACAGACAGACAGACAGACAGACAGACAGACAGACAGAGATGATAGGTGATAGGTGATAGGTGATAGGTGATAGGTGATAGGTGATAGATGATAGATAGATAGATAGATAGATAGATAGATAGATAGATAGATAGATAGATAGATAGATAGATAGATAGATAGATAGATAGATAGATGCAGATACACACACAGAGGCCCATTTGTTAATGATAATGTAGAATAACGGTGGCAAAGAATTAGCAATGTCCAAACTTCTTCATATTTATCAATAATATGTAAATCTGGGATGCCCAATGAGAATAAATGCTTTCTGTCATCTGTTCTTTGATGCTTAAATATCCATACATATTTTGCTTATATATATTTCAGTAAAGTTTTCTCCATGTTCAATAAAGAAAAAGAAATCTATTTAAAATTCAAGAGACACTGATGTATCAAAAAGGTAATAATTTTGAATAAACTTTGAAAAGTTGTTAATTTAATACAGAGCTTTAAATGGAAAACAAGTTAGTTATAGGACAGTCTTAAGGACATTATTCAGAATTAAATCTGCTGCAGTAAATGAAGCTTATTCTCAGAAAAAGTGTAGCTAGATTTTTCAGAATTCATTTTCTAAGCTGCACCCTGAATACAATCAAAGTCATTTTGTGGTAAACTGCAGTTCACTTCTCTGTGAACTTGCCTTACTAGAAAGGTTGATTCAAGAAGTTCATTAATTTCTCCTATTATATAAAATACTTGTATCATAATAATTCATTGTAGAGAAAGACTAAGCATGATTGGTATTTGCTTTAGCATTACTCCACCTACTGGATCTGTTCAATACCATATTCTTACTGTAGATTAGTAATACTAATCTGTATTTAAAATAGCTGTAGATTCTAAAATTATTTACAGAATAATGTTTTGCAGTAGGTAACTATTTAACATTGGGGTACATGGGAAGTGTCTCTTTGCTTGTACAAGCAAACAGGAACTAGGGACAAAAGGAATAATTTGCCATTTGTAACTCTCAAATGACACACTATAAATTCTGCAGCAAAATAGCCAAATTCTGGCAATACAGTCTTAGTAAAAAATACTAAAAGAAGTAGAGAAATAGACATCCAAGGCTTCTGTGAGCTTTCACACCACCCATAATTTCCTCAACTTCTCTTTCCAAATACATCAAGAAATGTCTCCATTTTTCACATTCCTCCAGGAGAATGAATTGCTTCAGGCCTTATGTTGTCGTAGAAAAACTCAGTGGTTCTTCTTCCCTCCAAGTGCAGAATTCTGAACTGTATATCTCATTCAAATGCCATGAATATTGAGGATCTTGAAAAAAACAGTTGCAAAAGCAAGCTTTTTGCTATATAATTCTTGGTCTTTTCTACTAGCATTTAGTATCTTCCTCATTACCTCACAACTGCAGTTAACATTCACTCTTTCCACTGAAGAGAAAAAGTGCTACGTCTAAGTTGCAGAACTGATTTT
>NW_015387076.1:346128-377448 GCF_001527695.2 Protobothrops mucrosquamatus
GAACTGTATATCTCATTCAAATGCCATGAATATTGAGGATCTTGAAAAAAACAGTTGCAAAAGCAAGCTTTTTGCTATATAATTCTTGGTCTTTTCTACTAGCATTTAGTATCTTCCTCATTACCTCACAACTGCAGTTAACATTCACTCTTTCCACTGAAGAGAAAAAGTGCTACGTCTAAGTTGCAGAACTGATTTTAATGGGCTATTTTTGGACAAAGTCTTTTTGAGCTTTTATGCATTAGGTTTCCTGAACAACACTGATGCCAAAGCAAGAAAGGTTGTTGGCATAAAATGTAGTCCATATTTTTATATCAAATTCCAGAGTGCTGAAGTTTCACAAAGTCCCAGAAAGAAATATTATGTAATGGCTATAGGTAATGATATATCTAAGAACGTGACATGATGCTTATCAGGTTCCCTGGCTCTCCTGCTTTTTAAATAAGTTTTTAAAATGGGAATCCAGCCTGTCACAAATCATTGCAGCATTTTTAATCTGAAGGATATCAAATCTCCCAGAAATGAGGGGCATACATACAATGAAAGGTTGAGTATGCAGTAAAGTGTGCATGAACGATAATCAGAGTTCAAATATGCAACTCTTGTGTTTCTTAGACAGATTTTCATCTCACTGCAAATATACTATTCAGCCAGGTTATTTATAGAGATTATGAAACTTTCTCAGTGCACCAAAAGAACTCAGGGCATCAGAGACAGTTGCCAGAGGAACATTTTTAATATGGGCCCCGTTCCATGTACACACTGAAAAGAGGTGTCCCTTTTTCACTCAGACATTAAGAATGTTGGCAGCATTCAGGCTCAGCAGAACACAGTCTGGAGATATTGGGGTTCCATTTTTACTAAGGATTTAACTTGCAAACCAAGTGCAATGTATTTTTAACTATATTTAAACTTTAACTATATTTAAACTTTATTATCAAAAGCCTTTTGATGGCAATGAAATGTACTGTGTGCACATACACGCACACACACACATATAGACAACTAACATCTATACATAATACATACATACATACATACACACATGGGCATTTACCCACATATATACCCACCCATTTAAATAGAAACAAATCATATTAGACTTAATTAGATTTACTTGTGAGAAGACATTTATAGGGTAGCATTGTAAGCATGTACAGAAATATTTAATGTATTTCTATTGGATCTCAGTTTAATAATAGTAAAAGAGAGATTATTTCAACTCTTTTTTTTTTCAAATTATGGACAAAATATTGCAATCTACAATAAGGTACAAACATTTATAAGCATTTAAGCTATTTTCAGTTGATGATAATTTGGCAATGCTTTCTTATTTTCTATAAAGACGCTGTTTGATTTAACCTTCATTTTCATCACCCTAAATCACTTTCATTCTAATTACTGGAATAATAACTAAAACAAAACAAAACCTAAGCTATGTTTTCTCAATGTCAATATTGGTATCTTTTATAACACGTAGTCTACTTCTCTGTAAGTAAAGGTGAAACATAAAGACAACAACTACAAACTGAAACTGTACTGAACAAAAACAAGACTAGACCAATACCAAATTAAAACTAAAGGACATTAAACATTACGAATTAGGGTATAAAGTTCTCGTGGGTTGTGTTTCAATTGAACTATTAGTTTCACTTGAAAATAAAAGTATCATCCAAACTATCTCTACATTAGGCTAACTGTGGCACAGGGTTTTTATCCATTTACTACAATTTTGCTATAACTCATGCTTCTTGACTGTCCAAAAAACAATTCCCATGTCCAAAAAACAATTCCCATGTCCCTAATTCCATTATTATTGTTTAAACCTAGGTGATGGAATGCGTCTTTAAGCAAAGATTTTTCCTTTCTATGAAAATTTATTATGGCTGTTTTGGTGTATGATCATAAATAGATAAAATGTGAAGCTTTTATGAGACAGTAAACCTGAAGTATTTTAATCTATTGTCCCTTTGTCCAAATATATAAATAATGTGCAGTAATCATATTGTGCCTTTGCAAAACAATACATTTTTCCCTGCCACCTTTATGTGTATAGATAAAAGTTTCCATCTACATGATAGAAAGAATATATTGAAATGCTTTTATATAAAGATGACATACTTAATAGAATTATTAAAACATTTCATGTTCTCTGCTATGACCAGATTTAGAAGACAAGCATTATGAGTAATGATGTTGATCTGCATAAAGCCATATTTAATAACTAAGCCTTTTCAAAGCTCATAAAGTCTGTGATGTATAAGTTTAAGCAAAGTTCATTTGCTCATAGGTATATAATATGATTGAAAAGAAAATATATTGTTATTTCTGTTTTAATATAATATCTATTTTCACCATACAGCACCTATAACCTGATAAAAGAATATAAATTTCTTATTGTAAATATGATTTTTGTATGTGTGTAAATTTGTACGCAAAATCAGATTTTCTCTTAAATCCCAAATTTTATTTCTTTATAAATTCTTTTTAAAATTTCTCATTATACATTTAAATATATACCAAGAAATATCTATATTTGAAATCAATACATATAGCTCAAGTGCCACTTTAAAAATGGAAGACTAATTGAAAAGTAATACAGAATAAAAATTTCATCTCTTAAATTCCCTAATAAATGTGGTGGGATTGCTAAAGTGTTGGCTGATGTTTCTTCTGATGGGGTGCCGAGTTGTCCCCATGTTCAGTTAATCAAGGTGACTTGTTCTACGAAGACCCAGCAGCACCACCCATATGTGCCCATCCGGCCACGCCCACCCGATCTAGCCGTGCCAAATCATCTGTGCCAAGTCATCTGTGCCATGCTATCTACACCCACTTATCTGCACCAAGCCATCCACACCCGACCATTTGTGCCCCCGTGGCTGCATCCACGCAGGTACACCCACTCATCTACACCACCCTGGCCACTGTGAGTTGTCCTAGACCTTCTGGGCAGGATTCAAAAGAGCATTTAATTCAAATTTTCAGGTAATATAGATTTGGGATAGTATAGGTTTGCTGCCTGTGATCACTGAGTTTTCTAGAATATGAAGACAGTCAGTGTAGGTATTTGACAAGTTTGGCCTCTTTCTAGACAGATTTTATTATTACTAGCAACAATTTTTTGCATCAGGACAATAATCAATGTTATTGTTCAGACATTCAGTCATGGTTCATGAACTGTTGAATAACAGTTTGCCATGATGTCAACCAAATCTTGAGTTCTATAAACTCACTAGTGAGCTTATGAGTCTTTGGGTCATCACTGCACAGAAATTTTCTTACCTGAACAAAGAAACAAAAATGACCATGGGTAGGCAAAAAAACAATTGGAGAACTTCTGATTTCTGATGGATTTCCCATTTTCTTGTGAGAAGCTGCAGGGAGCATCATAAATATTCCTTCCTTCCTTCCTTCCTTCTTTCCTCCCTCCCTCCCTCCCTCTTTCCCTGCTCCCTCCTTCTCTCCCTGCCTCCCTGCCTCCTTTACCTACCTCTTCACTCTCTCCTTCCTTTCCCTTCCTTCCATAAAGGTCACATGGGTCTGTGAAGGGTGCCAAGCTGGTTGGGGATGGCACATAGGAGGATTTGGAGGAATGTGTGGGATGCTTAAGAAATGTTGTGAAGGTCAGGGTTGGAGCATGGCAGGGTAGAGTGGGAAGGGTATGTGGGGATGCCCAAGAGATTCTTCATGGGTCAGAAGGGTTGCAAGTTGGGGAACGGGAAATGAGAGGATTTGTAAGAGATGATATGTGGTTCAGGGAATGTGCATGAGGTGGTCAGGAAGGATGCATTGGGATGCACAAGAAGTGGTGCATGGGTCAGAGAATGCGCTTGAGGGGCAGTGTGGGTAAAGGAGGATGTGAGGGGATGCACAAGAGGTAAAGTGTGATTTAGGGAAGGCTTGTAGTAGATGCAGGTCATGAAAGGTGTGCAGGGTTGTCACAAGTTGGGTGAATGTGCATGGGAGTGGCATGGGCCAGGAAGGTTGTGCAGGGGTTTTCCCTGCCCTTCCCTGCCCTGCCCTGCCCTGTCCTGCCCTGCAAGACTGGCTGAAAAACTGTTATGGAATATTGAAAATTAAGATAATGTGAGCACAGCAGCAGCCCAACACTCTAGTAGCATTGAAGCCACAAAACTTTCCACAAATGGACTTCCGGTTTGCTGCACAGCCACCATGGACAGCTGGGAGACTTGCTCTCTCTCCCCCCATTCAGTTTATAACCCAGCCACCACATTGGTTTTCAAATATGTGAATGTTGTATTAGAAAATTAATAAAATTTGTTGAGATTTTTTTTTTCACAAATGCTAGTAGATTTTAGAAGAAGTTCTCCTATTCATCTCTTACAATATTAGACAACACAGTATCAACAGTAGGGACCTTCAGGTTTTTAGGTTCTATAATATCCAAGGACTTGAAATGGACACCCAACACTAGAACCAACATTAAAAAGGCACAACAAAGAATGTTCTTCCTGCATCAACTCGGAAAGCTTAGATTGCCTGAGGATCTGCTAATACAGTTCTATAGAGGAATTATTGAGTCTGTCATTTGTACCTCAGTAATTGTCTGGTTTGGCATAGCAACCAAACAGTTACAGACTTCAACGGATAGTTAGAACTTCAGAAAAACCAATTGCAACCAGCCTGCCTTCCATCGAGGCTCTATACACTGCATGAACCAGAAAGAGGAATGAGAAAATATCTACAGACCCCTCACATCCTGGACATAAACTGTTTCAACTTCTCCCCTCTGGACGCTGCAATAGGGCATTGCATGCCAAAACAATTAGACACAAAGATAGTTTTTTCTCCCATGCCATCACTCTGCTGAACACCTAATTTCCACTTAGGCCTAAACATATTTATCCATGTAAAGATATTTACCCATGTATTATCCTTCTCATCTTTTCATCTTTCCTACTACTTTCTCCTATGGTATCTATGAATTGTCACTTGTTGTTGTATATTATGATTAATGATTGTAAATATGATCTATGATATATGACCTATCACTTTGTTGTTTGTATGTATACTGAGAGCTTATGCACAGAGACAAATTCCTTATGTGTCCAATCCCACTTGGCCAATAAAGAATTCGATAATAATATATAAAGAATTCTATAGTATATAGATGTTTATGGTATCAGTGCCAATATCCAGCTAGTTGTCTTGTATCAGCCCCTTTTCCTCTTGGTTTCAATTGTTCTAAGATCAGATTTCCAAAAACTTCTTGTTTTTACATTATGCATCCAGAATACTAAAACTTTACCTTCATTGTTAGTGCATCCAATGAACACTACACCAGCAGCATAAATTTAAAATATAGGTTTTTCCAAGTTTATCCTATCTGATTATTTAACCTTCACAGTCATATGTTAAAACTGAGAAAATCCCTTCTTGGCCCTATATACACTGTTGGCAGTGTGATTGTTTCTAAATTATAATATTTTGTGTAGATTTATTGTGGTCTTTTTCCCAAGAAGTAAGTCTTTCTCTTTTTATTTCATGGTTGCAGTCACCATCCTTGCTGATATTATTAGCTCAGGAAATAGGGAAATAAAATCTGTTAATTTTTTCTTTGTCTGTTTGTACTGGATTAGCATTACATGTTGACATAATGGGAGTGGGAAAATATGTATTTTCTAATATGGAGCAGCAGACTGATTTTGGCATTTTCTTCTTTCATCTTCAAAAAGAGATGCTTTACATTTTTCTAGATTCAAGCCTTCAAAACAGTATCATTATGCACCATTTCTCCCAGTACTTTTAATTCTATTTTTAATTCCATTTTATTCATAATACTAAATAAATAATTATAATTATGTTTTTAAAGAGTGTTCACAATTTGATCCTTTATATCAACAAAGGTCTTTTTATAATCAGTAAAGCAAAAAATAAATGTCTTTTTGTAATTATCTTCTTTTCCCCACTGAGGAACTGATGTTTGTATCTTGATCCTGGGTACCTTTGATTTTTCTGAAACCAGCATGATTCCATGTACTTCTTTCAGTTTGGAAACCACTTGAGCATTATCTTAGCATTATGTCACTCTTCTGTAATTAATGGAGGCAGTGGAATAATGCAATAGAAGAGATTACATTAGGGCTAGACTGAAAGGGTATGGCATTTGTACTATTTTATCCTTCCTCCTATTCCATTCTTAAAAACAGAAAATATTCTAGCCTATTCCTGTAAATATTAGCTCAACACCAATTTATTGATGCTGAGAGCACTAAACCTTAGGTATGAAGAATTTAAAAGTAAGTTTTGCCCTACTGCTATATGGCGAATTGTTCAACCTTGAGTTCGTATTTTAAGCATTAAGTTAAATTCCAAGGCCATCCCAGAACTATAAAATTCCACTAACATGGGAGAATACAGAATTAAACCTTCCAGCTGACCTTATTAAAAAGCTGAAAAATGTAATGAAAGGCAAAACAATGTAACCTTGACAAACACACACCCTACAATTGGTCTGATTAGAACACAGTTTAATAAAATAAAAAAAAAAGATGAGATGCCTGACTATGAAAGTGAAGTTGGTATTTTATGTCTTGCCTTATACTGTATATTGTATTGTCATGTTGTGTTCTGTAGGCTGTCCAGAGTCATGATGAATCTTTTGAGAGTTATCAGTGGTTGCAAAGCACTCCAAAGCCACTTGGTCTGATTTTCTGCTTCAGAGTGAATGCTAGTAAATCTACTTTAATAGGGTGATTTAAACAAAGCTTCATCAAGTCAAAGTATCTCTTTGTTCTTTATAAAAAAACAAAGCCAGTTTTCTTTATCATTTTTCCAAGAAGCCATTGTTCTGCTTTCCTTCCTGATAATATCCTTTCAAATCAGGGCAGCAAACTTGTAATCCTCAAGATATTGTTGAATTCCAGCCTATCATTCATGCCATGCATGATTAATTGTCTGTGATATTATGTACAGTAGATATTCAGAAATATCTGGAAGGCTGCCCAGTCCTATTTTATACAAAATGTTTTTAAATGTTGTAACTATTTTGAAAGCATTCTGCAATCCCAATTAATATTTTCTTATTCATTTTTCTTTACTTATTTAATTTTATGGGAACCTCTTAAACACTCTGTTACTGATATCAATAGCATCCAGAACTGAATGTAAAGAACCTTATTTTCATCACTTTATTCATATTTCATCTAAAAAAGATTCCTACCAATATTCTGAGTACTGGTCTAAGTGCTGCATAAAAAGCAGTGAGCAGAGTTAGATTTTAATTTTCCTAGTCGCTGTGCATGTTTCATTTTACAGAAAGGTAGAAATCATCTGGAACTTATTTTGAAGATAATGTCTTATGTTCAAGAAAGAAACCCTAGGTAGTGTCATTGTTTAAGAAGAAAAATGAGCCAGCTGTTAGGGAACAATAATTTTGAGAATGAATTGAATGGTGCCCTACAACTTCCTTTTTCCTCCCCTTCCCCATTGTGTGGGAGTGATCTGCAGTATTGTAAATTTTGTAAATGCAGCAAGTAGGAGCTTTAACAAGGCTTAATTGCTTCATAATTAATTCCTGTGAGAGTCTGCTCAAGCTTTTTTTCTAGAATAGATAATGAATAAGCTGTAATATTTGACCAGGCAATGAGAATTAAAGATTCTTTTTTCAAACATACTCATGTCAGCTAGAGTAACAGCTGTTTCTCTATTAAGTATTGGTAAAATGCATGTAATTTAGGAGTCTGCAAAACTTTAAAGGTTTTCTTCTCCTTTGATTTCATAAAAATGCTTCATAAAACAATATAATCCTGTTTCTAAAAGCTAAGCAAAGGGGTGTTATTGTTTGGGATTGTTACTGAGGTCACCTTCATAATTTCAGATTGAACTGGAAGTGCTGAAAGAGGTTGATCTATATGTTGGATGTGCAGAAGAAGGTTCAAGAAGCAATGCAAAGCATCTGAGTGAAATGAGACATCATCAGAATGTCTCACTGAGGCAAAGTACATTAGACTGACACAGACCAAATATATTTTATTCAGTTTATATGCAAAAATATAAAAATAAAAAAGAACTTGACTTACAGTTAGGCATTGCAGTGTAATGGGCACAAGAAGACAAGGCTCTGTCTTCCACGTTCAATTTTGCCCTGCTGGGGACCCTAAAAAGGGTCAAAAGTCACCCCGGAGAGGTGACAAAGGAGGGGACCCTTCCATTTGATCCAAGGAAGCCCTCCAAACTGGCGTGGGAAAGACTGGCCACATTCATGATAACAACTGATGATAACCAAAGAAAATAAGCACTAACGAGCAATTTTTAAGTAACATGGATGGAACTGGGTAAGCCTTTATCCTCTCTTTATGACTTTAAGACTTTTTCCTGAAAACAAAATGCCTAAAGCAAAGAATCCACCCCCCACCCCCCCGATGAGAGAGGGAAGGGGAATTTCTGCCCATTCATTCAGGAAAAGAAAAGCGGCAAGCTAATTGCTTGGGGGAAAACAGAAAATTATAAGATTAATTTGGAATCAATACAGATATATAGCTTGGAAATTTGGGGGATAAGTGATTTTGAGACTTTTTTAGAAAAAAGACTTGAAAAGCTTGCAATATATGTTTGGATTTAAAAAGCTGAAAGATGGCATCAATGACATCTAGTGGCGAACCATGGCACTACAATCTATTATGTTTAAAGGAAACTTGGCTTGAAGCCCAGACTCAGATAAGACTTTTGTTGTCCTTGGAAACTTTCACTTTTGAAGACTGCAGCTGGGAAAAGGGAAAAAAAACCTCTTGGGCTGCTTATCTGTCTGGCAGAGACGATAAACTAGTTTGAAACTGGCCTACCTGGATTACGAATACAAATACTAACTGACTTTTAGAGTTGTGTCATGGAGCTATTTCCCTGTAGAAGAAACATGTATTACTGATTGACATGATGGAATGCTTTGGATTATAAACCTTTGATTGATGAACAACTTTTAATTGCTTTTTTTTCTCTAGACAGAAAGAATATGTTTTTCATTGGACAGAAAAACTTGCTTAAATTTGTTTAGGGGAGGCTTTAGGATGGACTGATAGGCTGGCTCAATAATTTGGAGTTCAAATGACAATTGACTGAAACTTTTTAAATCCCTAAATAGATTGGATTATAAAGACCACATACAAAAACAAAATGGATGTTCCATACTTAGCCTAAACATCCCTAACACATGTCTTCAAAGCCCCTAGCTTGACATACCAAAAAGAAAATTTTGATGAATCTCAGAAAGAAATTATTTCTATGTTGAAATCAATACAAGAGTCAATTGCCTTAGCTCTAGACTAAAAATAACACAAAGGAGATAAAAGAACAATTTTCTAATCTAAATATACAAATTCAGAACATAACTACAAAGAAGGAACTAGTAACCAAGAAAACAGAAGGAAAATTAGAGAAAGCGGATCCAAAGATGGAGGGCCTAAAGGAAGCAAGCAACAGACAGACTCAGACAAATGAAGAATTAGAAGACGTAGCGATAATACTTGAAATGGAAAAGATATCTTACTTGTCAAGATCTCAGAACACATTTGAGGATAAGGAAGAACTGATTGAACAGAAGATAAAGCTGTTAGGAGAATTGTGGAAAATTGGAGAAGGAAGGAGGCTGTTTAATGAAATATAAATGGCTGAGCGTTCTTCCAAAAATACTTTAATCAAATTGTCTTTCTTATTTCAAACAATATACACAAAAATAGAGGTAAAACTACTTGATGATTCAAATGCATTGACTTGGAAAGTTAGTTGGCAAAGGAAGAAAGCTAGAGTAAGACTGAAGAAAATAGAGATTTTGACCCAGTAGATGGGATATTATATTATTAAATATATGTCTGAAGATGGCTAAGAGAAGAGATAATTGTTAGAAATAAAAGTATTATTATAACTAGAAAGATAGTATCTGCAACTAGAATACTATATTTTGGTATGAGAAGGGAAATATGAAAATGCTAAGAGGGTCTGAATAAGGGAAGCTTTTGGTTACCCAAATATAATTTATTATGAGAAAACTATAAGCAATAGAGATACTTTGAACATGGATGGGAAATCAAAATTTAAAAAAAGCAGGAAAAACAGGATATTGATTGAACAAATGGATTTTAAGTGCAAATGCAGTTGAGATATGTTTTGGTTAGAAAAGATATTTTAAACTGACACCATTGATATTATGTATAATATTAGAAAAATATGATAAAGATGTTGATATTCAATTGTATATGTATTAACAGCAATAAGAATTGTATTTGCCTAGTGTGGAAAAATGTATACCACCAGAAGAAGAGAGGAAGCACTGGATGGTGTAGTATTGGATCTAGATTGAAAAAGTTAATATGTACCACTGAATTACTAATGGACCCAGACAATACGTTGTTTGTTAAGTACTTATGATTGCAAAACTAGAAAATTAATAAAATATTTATGAAAATAATTTAAAAAAAAATAACAAAGAGCTTAAATAATCAAGTTTGCTCTAAATAAGTGAGGGAAAATACTCATAAGTAACATTTTGATTTTCTCTGTGTGTAGTGAAATATACACAATACTTCTTATATACACTGCTTATCAGTTGGCTTCAAAATACAAATCAAAATACTAATTGATATTTTAAAGGCCTTAATAGCTTAGGATCCAGATATCTTTGGGACTACCTTCTCCCAATTGTTTTTGCCAATCTGGTTTGTTCATATAGAACAGGGGTAGTCAACCTTGGCTCTTTTATGACTCGTGGACTTCAATTCCCAGAATTCCTGAGCCAGCTTAGTACACGAGTCATAAAAGTCCACGAGTCATAAAAGAGCCAAGGTTGACTACCCCTGATATAGAAGCAAGTCTTCCAACCCCTCCCTTCAGGGATTGCCTCTACCAGCAGCCACTGTTATAATTAGCTTGGGGAGGTCTAGACTGGAGGTTGCAAAGAGGTAAGTGAAATTGGCTCTGCCCATGTCACCTAAGTCATCTAGTGATCATATCTATCAATAAAGAGGGCCTGATGCAAGGAATATTTTATGTTATGTTTTATCAAAAAGCTTAATATATTGCACCTCTCTATATACTGTATATTGGTATATGGATGGCAGTGTTACACTACATGCTATCGTTGAAATGTTTTGTATATCTATTATATGCTCGTATATATTTCTATCCATTTTAATGTTTTAAAGGTAGTTTTATAATATAGCATTCATGTATAGGGGAAAACACATCAAGATGACAGTTTTTCCTAATGCAAACCTGTAGCATTTACTCTGTTCATGGAAAATATTACCATTCAAAACTACACATTTACTGTTGCTTTTTGACAGGTAAGGTAAAAAACTAGGGGCAATGGGGAATCTGGATGCATTATTTTCCTACCTAATACATGCTTCAGGAGCGTAATGGTTTGTTAGTGCTATGATGTATCCACTCTTGTAAATGCTAAGGCACACAGATTTTGCAACTCATTTCCAATCATATTACCTTTTCTCCCAAACAATAGAGACATACTTCTCTGTGAGTATATAAATAAGCTTCAGTTAAATGCTTCCCATTGTTTTTGTAAAATAGAAGAAAATCAAGATCTACCATATTTTCCAGCATATAAGACGACTGGGCGTATAAGACGACCCCCGACTTTTCCAGTTAAAATATAGAGTTTTTGAGCGAGAGAGAGGGGGGGGGGAGAGAAATCTTGATGAGTAATATGCCAAACCACATGTGTAAAGGAATAAAATAGAATACCCATATTTTCCGGCGTATAAGACGACTGGGTGTATAAGACAACCCCCAACTTTTGAGAAGATTTTCAGGGTTTAGAAAGTCGTCTTATACGCCGGAAAATACGGTAATTAAACAGTGGAACTGCTCATCTCCAGATATTTAAAATATATATTTTAATGAATACTCTATGGTTTTAAAGTCAGTGCACTGCAGCTCAGTATTTGAGGAATCTTGAATGTATCATTTAGCCTACAGAATAAGAGCATTCAGAGTTTTAATACATAGTGTCTGAACGGGAATTAATTATGCCATTATTGTGGTTTAAAGATAAAGGTCCAACATAATCTGACACTTTGAAAAGTTGTCTATTGCTTTTACTGAGAAGGTGGTTTACTTGAAGAGCCATTAATTGTATTATGTGTTTAATAACAAGCTAAAAAATAATTATTAAAATATTTTGTGACGAAGCCAGCTGCTATACAGAATCATTCTCGCATTTAGTAAGCAACTTACATGGCACAGCTTAAAGCACTTTTGAGATATTTGTGGGTGGGGGAAAAAAGTTAATGATGTTGTTGTTATTTGCATATTATTATCAAGAGTCTGTGTATTATGACAAATAGATCTAATACTGAAACTTTGGCATCTGCTGCCTAAGTGGACTCTTCAGTTTAATTGTCTCTTTTGAGATTTCTTCAGCACTAATGATGAACATTGCATTGCTACCTGGTGTGAGTGTGGCACTGCTCAGAAAATGTTCACATAAAAGTATGTCAAATATTTCATTTGCCAAGTGGGAGCTCACTTTGCATTTATATTCAGAACAGTGGTGATCTTGCCTCTACACAGACAATTAAGTCACATAGTGAGAATGATGTCTGGGATGGAATTTTCTGCTGTGACATATTGGAAGGATACTAGCATGAAAAAAATCATCTGTCCTAATGCTCTGAGCAACAAACTGATTTCCTCTTATAGGTATTCTGGGATATGAACAATAAAAGAAATATGTTTTTTCAGCAGAGCTAAGAACTTTATACAGCTTACTAAAATCTCTGTTTTTATTCTTGATTCTTTATTTTTGCTTCATTCTCATTCAAGTCTTTTCATTGGTCGTTCTTGCCTACAAGAACGTCAAACTAATAGTACCACCAGAAATCTTTAATAAGATTCATTTAAATCAGGGTTCCCCAAAGTGGAACCAATGGTCAATGGGCTATCCAAGAAGTCATTGTAATTGTTGTTATAGTTTGTTGCACAGTCAGCCAGATGTTCAGACTGGATTTGGCACTTTTATCCATCTATGGAGTCCTTCCCAAAGACTCAGATAGGCAGATGTGGATGTTTGATGGTGTTAAAGATATCATTGCTGAATGTGTTTCAAGTAAAGTTGCCTTCTGTAATTGACTGGTGGTGAATTTGTCAATGCTGATGGTGCTCAAGTGTTTCTCCAGTTGTTTTGGGATTGCACCAAAGGCAATTTGGTACCAATTTGATACCACCTTTGCTTTCTTTTACCACAGTCATTCTATTTCTATTTGCAGGTCTTTGGATTTGTTATCTTCTCCAGTTCCTTCTCTTCTATTCTTCTATCTCCAGGTATTACCATGTCACTATATAGATTTTTTTTTTGTCTTTCATATCAACAATTGCTAAATCTGACATAATACAGCAGGTGCTCATATATTTGAACTCTAAAGTCCCAGAACACTTCTGCTTCTTCATTTCTCTATTTTATGGCCCAACCAGACAAATAGTATTTCTTGCAGATCTTCTAATGTACCATTATTGCTAATTTGACATGCCATTTTTTGTAGTCAGTCTGTGCAATCTTCTTGCAAGGTGATTAACTCTTTGTTCAGCTTCTTTGCAGAGACAGCACTTGCTGTCTATTACTGTCTTCTCAATTCTGGCTTTGTATGAATTTGTTCTTAAGGCTTGGTCTTGTGCAGCCAGAATTAGCTTCAATGTCTGTTTCTTCCACTTTCCTGCTTTTAACCACTGTTATTATCTGCTTTACTTGGGTTTTTTTTTAATGTACTGGCCATGTAATCCTTTTCTTCCCATGCCTCTTTTCTGTTCTTCATTTGGTCCTTCTTGTAGGCCATTTTGGTCTCTCAGTATTCAGTAAGCCTTCCTGTATACTAGCTTCAGTACATCTTCTTCACTATCCTTCAGATACTCGTCCAATGCCTTTCTTCTTCTTCAACCATCTGATGTACTTATAAAATTCCATGCTCTCTCATTTGACATATTCATTTCTAACCCTTTTCTTGACATCAGTGTTATTGATGTTGGAGCTTGAAGGATACCCATGTATTTATAGTGATTATTTTCATCCAGACTTTTGATGTTATTTCCAAAAGGCATCTTGATTCCATCTGTTTTTTTTACTATTTTTCCTCTTTTGATAGCAAGCATGGCACATTTGTCCAATCCAAACTCTATTGCTGTATCTTGACTGCATATCTGGATAGTGTTTAGCAGTGATTCTGTTTCAGGTGGTATTTTTCTATACAGCTTCAGATCATCCATGTAAGGAGGGAGGGATAATGTGGCAGATGTTTTTGATATTGGATAGCCATGGCCTGAGTTATTCAGTATTGTTGACAGAGGAATCAGTGTGATGACAAACAGAGCACACTTCCTCAGAGCACACCAACCCCGCAACCACATCAAGGTAGTGCCTCACTGAAGTATTGTTGTTGTTGTTATAATAATAATAATAATTATTATTATTATTAGTAGTAGTAGTAGTAATAGTAATAGTAGTAATAGTTAAAGTAATATTTATTAAATTATTTTCATATGTTAAATGTTTCAGGTTGATGAACAATCTTAAATCATGGAGAAATTAAGTAGCTGAAGAGTTTGGGGGTCTCTGATTTAAATATTTACATCTTCATCATCATTTTCAAGGAGTACAAGTCCTCAAGAGTTGTATTATAAAGATATATTAAACAAGTGTATGAAACATGATTATCAACAATAATTATGAATGACAACAGGCCTAATGTTCTTTAGTACAGATAGACTTCAACTTATGACCATAATGGACTCTGTCCATTAAAGTTCCATATCATGATGGCCATTAAATGAATATCTCACATAATGACCCTATCCCTGCTCTTATTGTAATCGATGAATGAACATGCTGGTTATTAATTGGCTACCTCATGGATGGCAGAGGCCCTTGGAGGCCTAGCACAGGCATAGGACTATCTACCCTGGATCTTCCAAAGTTTTTCCCACTCTTATGTCAACCGGTGCTCTGCACTCTATTTTTCAAAGTCCCCCAGGCCTCAGCTAACTCTAAATCTAGCAACTCAGCCATGGAAGGGAGCCTAAAGCTGGTCAGCAGAAGTAGTTAATATGTAGCCCAGGCCTCATTCCACATCCACCCAAGAAACAGCCTGCTTCTCATCCAGCTCCAGGGTCCAGCAGCACTCAACTTAACCTTCTGTTTTTTTGCAGAGGAGACTGGCCAGTTCAATGCAGTATGCTATGATGTGAGGCTCAACTTTCTTACAGAGGCTGCCAGCCTCCTGGCAAATTTGCACTATTCTGAAAGCAAATCGTATTTCTCACATGACTATAGGAGGCTCTGCTTTTTAATGAGGATCCATTTGGTCATAAGACAAGGACTATCTGTAGAGGGAAGCATTTCTGATCTAATGCCATCTATGTTGCCTGTCTTGTCCTATTCTGTTATTTCATCTGAAAGCAAAGTTCATCTTTTTCCTTAAAAAAGAACATGCTATAGTAGTTGTTATCAATTCTTTAAATGCCTCTGAATTCTAAGGTAAATGATTATATTCACATAAACTTAGTGTGCTGTGATATCTATTTTTTTATTCAGACCTTGAAGTTCTTCACTGTCTGATATAAAACCTAAAACTTTAAAGGCAAATTATTATACATTTTTGTTGACAAAACTCAGGGAACTAATTTCTGTGATGGGCTGTCTACTATAACGAAGCATGGCATGCAGTTGAAAGAAAACTGGGTTGCCTGTAATTGTGGAGTCTGTCTGACAAGAACAAAGAATGTTTATTCACAAAGTATATGCATATGTAACATTTGTATCAATTCTCAGTTGTTAGAGGACTGATAAAGGTAACAAAGAGTTAGACATCCTGCATACCTCAGCTAGAAGTTAGGAATAGGAAAGGCCTGGAGCAAATAGAATGTATATTAGAAAAACTTCTGGAACATTCGTTAGCCAAGGCTTAGGAATAGGGATGGCTAGAGACCAATAGGACAATTATTAGATCATTACTAAAATGTTTATTAGATTATTTGTTTTATATATCTCACCTTATTCCGCCTTCCGCTTTAATGAAAATGTATAAAATATTCTTAATTCTATTGTTTGAGATACCTTGCCATTTTCTAGCCAGGACCCCTTTTCTTGGAGCACTTCAATAAAAGGAAACATAACCTGCACCTCATGTTTGGTGTTCTTCATCGGATTTTGCCCCAGGCTCAGACCCAAATTGGGGACAACACTGTAGAAACAGATTTTTAATTTACAGAACATGTAAGTCTACATGTTATTGAAATTATAAAGCCTTTTAAAATCACATTCATTCCATATTCTAAAAAGCATCTTCCCAATAATTTAGAAATCTGTGGAAAAAAATGATCATAGGAGAAATAGCAAGAAAGAAGCAAACATTTCTGATTGATTGCTCACTCAGTCACTTAGTATGAAGTAACATCAAATCGTAAATAAGTTCTAAAGGAATTTTCTGAACTGTTAACAGATAAGCTAAGTGTTCATTAATCTGTGAACAATTTGATGGCTGCTTATTATTGGTGAGTCATCAACTATTACAAATATTTTCAACAAAGTCCTAAAAACACAGTACAGACATTTAACACTACATATTTCAAAAATATGTTGAGAGTTTTTTCTGCACTTCCGCACATTTCATTGTTTTACATACATGTTGTGAAATGATCTCGCTGCAACTGTCCCATTCTTTTTGTGCAGAACCAATAAAAACTCAGGATGTCACATTATATTTCAGGTTAATTTTGAGTTAAACATAGAATAGGTAACTTAGTGTCCTGGTGTCTATGGTATATTGCCAAACACTCTATATTCTTTAATATACCAAGAATAAAAAGGAAACTGTACAGTTGTAGAACCAATTTCCCAGTTGTTAAATTCTGTCTATTTCCAAACATGTCTGCATACACTCTGTAAAAAAATCCTTAATAAGACAGTTGAAAATATATTGATGAAACTTTCACAGTCAGCATCCTGACATTTTTGCCAGCAATTGTAGCAGGCATATTCAGAAGTGAAAGTAGTCTAATGTGGGTCACTTCTTGACAGCGCAAGCAATGTATACATTGGTGACTGGATGTGATAAAAGGATGCTTTCCAAGAATAGAAAGAGCTAGATAGGTAAAGTAAAAGGTGCTTTTGGAAATGTTGATTATTTTTTTCCCTTTTTCTCATCTTTTGCTCACTAATTTTTACTGTACTTTTTCTTTACTTTGTAAAATATTCCTTGCTCTAAATGAATAGTGTGTTGAGTATTTATAGTATTTGTGTATTCTTATGTAGTGTACAGTATATCAGAGGTGGTGACCCTTTGAGAGCTATATGCAATGAAATTTCATTTTAATGTGTGCCGATTAATGTATATTCAAAGTGACAATAAAGTTATTATTCTATTCTATTCTATTCTATTCTATTCTATTCTATTCTATTCTATTCTTAAAAAGAGTGGCAAATTACAGTCTATTACTAATATATTCTTTAAGAATGTGGCGACTTGCCAAAGAGAAAAGGATGGTAAATGGTAGGACGTGTCCTAAAATAAGATAGTAAATTGAAAATTAATTATTTTAATTTGGATAGAATATTCATTTTTACTAGGTACACCCATCTTGGTAGTCTAACTGTAAATCTGATGTTATCATTTTGAGTGAATAGCCATAATATAATTTCAAAATTCTGAATATGCATATGGGAGAAAAATCTAATCGTCCCCACATTGAGTGAAAAGAGAAGAGATATAGAATGGTGGCATCCCTTCATATATATCATATAAGTTTCATTCCTCCCTCCCTCCTTCCTTCCCTCTATCTACCCACTCATTCACCAAATTTAAGCCATGTGCTAGGAACTAACTTAATCACCAACATTTTTTTTATATGGTGAACTTGGACATTTCATCCTATAGAATGTTATTAAGACCTCCTCCATTCCAAAGTTCAACTACATCAGTCTTGAATCAATTTCATTCTTAGAGTGAATTCTTGAATCATGCCACTATCCTAAATCAATAATTGAAGAAACTTGCCTAAGTTTCAGACTACATTATCTGCTCCTTTTCCTCCACCTCTGCTATTCTTGTCTTTTGTTAAGAAGAATGGTTTCTTGTACATAGCCTATAATTGTTTCTTAATTCTGTAATCATTATGGAACATTAATTTTAACCTTCATTTCTGACTCTTGAAATAGCTATGGAACTCATAAATTTTTATCAAATTGGATCTCAAGGGATCTTAAACTTGCATGAAAGAAAGTCACAAATATTTAACTGTCTTTAGTATTCATTATGGTAGGTTTGAGTATAGAGCACTATTTCAATTAGTTTTTCAGTCATATAACATAAAAACTAACAGAAACTAATACAGGATAAGGAGGGGGGAACAAAAATGCAGAAAGAAGCTTCTGGTTTTTTTGCAGCAAATACAAGTATGATTACAAAATTACAAAAAAAAATAATATCAAAAATGCTAACTTTTTTATATTTTACATTTTTTATAAATCACCAAAACCACAAATTGCAAATGCTTATTTTGTCCTGTTTTATACAAGGGGGCTATAGGGGATTTCTAGGCAGAACATAAATGTAGATATTCTCTTTTTCTCTAATCAAAATTAATTTAGCAAGTTTCATCTTCACCAACCATTTTTCCATTGTGGGAAGTATTAAACATTTATACTTTTGAGCATGCAATAATATCACTGATGTTGTTTTCTATTTCCTATTTCTGATTATTTTCTATTTCCTGTTTATTAGTTTCAAAAGAAAAATGTGTTTTCGATTGTATTTTAGTTTTTAAAATCTTCTGAATTAATGCATATATTTGTATCCAATTTCTTTTAGCTTTTTTACACATACACCAAACTTGTTTGAAATCTTTATTCGATTTATTAACATCTTATTAGTAACTTACCTAATTATTATATTTTAATAACTTTCAAAATTAACTAGCCTGGATATTGGTGCTAATATCTAAAAAGCAGGGCAGAACTGATCAAACTTTAGATCATTGATCACTGTAATATTGTTCTTCAGCAGAATATTCAACCCTGGCCATTGTGACAGCTCTGGCTTTATTGACTGGTTATCTTCAATGGCCACTATATAACTGAAGAATACTGATATTAGGATTAACTAAGGATCAGTACCAATACTTGAATCCAATGTTTAAGAAATTTGTTATAGAAAAGTCACTTGGACAGATTAGTAGAAATGACCCCATGGATGAAAATCCTAAAGGGGAAAACAACCCAAGAAGCATGGGAAACTCTGAAAAATGCAATCACAAAAGCCCAGACCAGCACAATACCATTGAAAAAGAAAAACAAGAAATTCAAGAAGAAACCAACATGGCTGCACAAAGATCTCTCTGACAAAATGAAAGATAAAAAGGACAAATACAAAAAATGGAAAGATGGGAACATAATTAAGGCCGATTATCAGCAGACAGCCAGAACATGCAAAGATGAAGTCAGGAAAGCAAAGGCTCAGAACAAACAAAGATCAAGGATAATAAAAATCAAGGATAATAAAAGAAAGTTTCAAGGATAATAAAAAAAAGTTTCTTCCAACATATTAACAACAAGAAAAAAGTCAAGGAAACTGTAGGTCCACTAGAGAGAGGGGATGACAAGGAAATAACAGGCAATAGGGAGGAAGCAGAGCTGCTTAACTTATACTTTGCATCAGTCTTCACACAAAAAGAAACTATAGCCCAACATACCAAAAGACAAACTAGAAACAAAAATTAAAATAAGCAAGAAAATAGTAAGAGAACACCTATCCAACCTTGATGAATATAAATCACTGGGACCCGACAGATTACATCCCAGAGTTCTGAAGAAGCTGGCAGATGTTATCTCAGAACCATTGTACCACATCTTTCATAAATCCTGGAACACCAGGGAAGTACCTGAAGATTGGAAAAGGGCTGATGTGGTTCCCATCTTCAAGAAAGGGGGAAAAAACAGACCCAGGAAACTACAGACCAATCAGTTTAACATCAATACCTGGAAAGATCCTAGAAAAGATAATAAAAAAACAGATCTGCAAACAACTAGAAGCAAACAAAGTTATAACTAGTAGCCAGCATGGATTTGTTAAAAATAGATCATGCCAAAACAATCTTATTTCATTCTTTGATAAAGTGACTAAACTAGTAGATAAGTGAAATGCTGTGGACATAGTAAACTTAGATTTCAGTAAGGCATTTGATAAGGTAGACCACAAACTATTCCTTGGTAAGCTAGAAAAAGGTGAAATAGACAACATCACCACCAGATGGATCTGTAGCTGGCTGTCAAACTGTGCACAATGAGTAGTCCTCAATGGCACTACATCCACATGGATAGAAGTAAGCAGTGTGGTATCACAGGGTTCTGTCTTAGGCCCAATACTCTTCAATATCTTCATCAATGACTTAGATGTGGGAATTGAAGGGGAACTCATCAAGTTTGCAGATGACACCAAACTGGCAGGAGTAATCAACACCCCAGAAGACAAACTCAGAATCCAAAAAGATCTTGAAAAACTTGAGTAATGGGCCCTATCCAACAAAATGAGTTTCAATGTCGAGAAAAGCAAAGTTTTACATTTAGACAGGAAAATTCAAAGGTTTAAGTACAGATTGGGCAAGACCTGGCTTAAAAACAGTAACTGTGAGAGGGACCTTGGAGTCCTAGTGGACGATCTCTTGACTATGAGCCAGCAGTGTGCAGCAGCAGCCAAAACAGCTAATACCATCCTCGGTTATATAAACAGAGGCATAGAATCGAGATCACATGGAGTGTTAGTACCGCTTTATAAAACTATAGTAAGACCACACCTAGAATATTGCAGCCAATTTTGGTCACCATATCACAGAAAAAATGTTGAGAGTTTGGAAAAAAATTCAGAGAAGAGCAACTAGGATGATTAAAGGCCTGGAGACTAAAACATACAAAGAACTGCAGCAGGACCTGGGTTTGGCTAGTCTAAAGAAAAGAAGAAATAGGAGAAACATGATAGCAGTTTTCCAGTATTTGAGGGGCTTTCACCAAGAAGAAGGGTGTCATGTTATTCACCAAAGCACCAGAGGGCAGGACAAGAAACAATGGTTGGAAACTGATGAAAGAGAGAAGCAACCTGGAATTAAGGAGAAACTTCCTGACAGTGAGAACAATTAACCAGTGGAACAGTTTGCCTCCAGAAATCGTGGGCACTCCATCACTGGAGATTTTTAAGAAGAGGCTAGTCACTTATCTGAGATGGCATAGGTCCTCCTGCTTGAGCAGGGAGGCTGGACTAGAAGACCCGAAGGTCTATTCTATTCTATTCTATTCTATTCTATTCTATTCTATTCTATTCTACCAAAAGGATTCTCCATTATTACTCTTAAAGCAAAGAACAGAATTAATTCTCATATAAAAAGCCCAGAATATATCAGAGATTCTCCAAATATTGCACAACTCTCTGACATCCCTTCAAGTAGCAAATGTGTATTTCCAACACTTGATCAAATTGTTCAACTTCATGAAGAAGCATAATGGCTCCAGCAAACAGAGTGATAAATGCTTCAGTATTCCACAATCCACATTCTGTGACAGGGAAGAAACACAGCTGGGGATTCTATTTTTTTGCTGTGTTCATTCCCACACAAGCTGGGTGAGTTGGCACACTCTGTGTCTAAATTCTCTTGCTTGAATGAAGATCTCTTTGAATAAATGAATGAAGAATGCCAGCTCCAAGATATATTTCATTCAATATATGCCAGCACATTTTCTACAACCACAGTGACTAAATACCATTTTGATTAGAGTTCTGCAATGCTTTGAAATTGATTTCAAATAGTCCTTCAGTGCATGTACGAATAAAATACAGCAAGTCACATATTTTTCAAGATTGTGAGACACTCCCATACAATCAGATACATATTTCTTAACTGAAATCTATGACTTGCTCCAATCTTTATAAAATGAGCAAGGTAGCTAATGTGCTGAAAATATTGAAATTTCTGCTTCTTCCTTTATAACGTTTCTGCAGTTTAGTTGATTACAGACGATGGTATAAAATATTTAAAAAGTTATCATGTTAAGAGAAACCACAGAATGTAGGAAATCAAAACTAAAGGCAGATAAATAGTCAAATTGTAGGATGTGTAAAGGAAATAAGAGCTGAATTCCTCCCTCAGCCTGCTGCTTTCAGGCTGTAGTTTAACAGAAGAACATAAATAGAACAGAAGGCTTATAAACTCCTGACCAAAAAAAATACAACAAATTTATAACAAAGATGATCTCTGATTTTCTTTTAGTCCAAAGATAATAACAATACCACCCTGTCTAATTTTAAACAAATATCTTAAAATATTAATAAACATTCTAAAATACCAATCTTAAAAAATATGCTTCTCTTAATTTTAGTCGAACAGATTAAAAAGTGTTACATGTGAATAACTTTATATTTAGAAAGCTATGATATTTCTCTAATCCAGACATGTCGCGATATCACATGACATTGCCCAACGTATTGGAGCTTTTTCACCATTGCTGGCAATGGGGTGGGTGTGGTTTCCCGATGATGCGTCCAGCCCGTGGGTTGGCAGTTTGACACCCCTGCTCTAATCTATATCAATCTGCCAAATCCCAAAGACAAAAGTTGTTTTTTCTCCTTATACTGTAATAAATCTAGCAATGGTGGCCAACCTGCAAGAAATTTAGTCAAGTTAATGTCTCTAAGCAAAGCAGTAAATTTTGCCATCTCAACTAGGTCCATTACTTTAAAAATCCATTCTTCTATTGTGGTTACATTTTCCTCTTTCCATTTTGGTATATAGCAATCTTGCTATGTCATATATAAAAAACAAAGTTCTTTTTTTCACCTGTTTGTCTGCCATCCCTAAAAGCAAGGCTTTAAGTTTCAGTTTTACATCCAGTTTCCGAACTCACATAAATATTTGATTTCAAAATTTCTTAGCTTTCCTATATGTCCACCAAAGATGACAAAAAGTATCTTCAGACCGATTACATTTTCAACATTTATTTGAAACTTCCTTATACATCTTTGATAATTTTTCAGGAGTTAAATAGTATTGATACATGATTTTATATAATTTTTCTTTCAAATTATAATTTCATGTAGATTTCAAACCTCAAGATATTTTCCTATTGATTAAGCATAACCCTCTAAGCAAAGTTTTAGTCCATTTAACCGTATATTCTTTCACATATTCATCTTCAAGATTAAATTCAATAACATTTTATAAAATGAGATGTTTATCATTAGTACGTTAGTATATAATTGTTCTTCAAACTCCATTTTTTAATTTTTAAAAACTTATAATCTACTTTGAAATAGGGGAAGTTTTCTGTTGTGTACTGTGCAATTACTGTGTTTCCAAGCCCATTATATGTGAATGTATGCATGTATATATGTATTAATTAATTAATTCACTAAAATAAGTAAAAAAAATATATACAGATTTGAGCATAAAGCAAAGACTAAATATACATAAAACATAGAAAAACATAAAAAAAACCACTCTCCACATAACCAAAAGTGGGCTCCATCACCCACTGGAGTCCCAGGCTCATGAAGAATTGTTGGATGGAGCTGAATCAGTAAGTCAAAAGGTCTGAATTCACTAAAATGTCATTCTTTTGACATTTTTTTTTAATTTTCTGAAATATTCAGAGATACTTTTTGAAAACAGGTTAAAACTTTTTACTGGCAGTAAGAATAACAAAGAATGACAAAAACACTTCTTTCAAGTCTGTTGAAATGTGTACAATAGAATAGAATAAGTGCATCAGATACTAAATAAACGCTAACATATATCAACTAAAAAAATAGTGAACTCACGTTTTGGTTCTGTTGTCTTCAAATTATATCTTTTGCAGCAGGAAACTANAGGTTAAAACTTTTTACTGGCAGTAAGAATAACAAAGAATGACAAAAACACTTCTTTCAAGTCTGTTGAAATGTGTACAATAGAATAGAATAAGTGCATCAGATACTAAATAAACGCTAACATATATCAACTAAAAAAATAGTGAACTCACGTTTTGGTTCTGTTGTCTTCAAATTATATCTTTTGCAGCAGGAAACTATGACAAACAGAGTAGAAAGAGTGATTTGAAATTTGAGAGTTTGAGAGTAATGAACTATATATTATGAAGATACCAAAGAAAACTGGTGCAATGTCAGATGAATTGAAAAGGTTGAAGTCTGTATCTTCACAAGGGGAATAAAAAAAGGCATCATAGAATTAGAGACGATTCTTACATAAACACTTGAGAATATTCTACAAGAGATCATAAAGAAATAAGAATATAAGAACCTCAAAAACAACACAGATATATTTTTGAATCAATAATATTCTTTATAAATTGTGGTTATGTTGTATAAATATTATGACTTGACTGTAAAACTGTAAAAATTACAATTCGATAAATATAGGTTACAATAGGTAACAATAAAATTTAACAAGATTCTTAACTTAATAAACAGAAACAATAGGCAGAGATATAGTATGGGGGAATCTTGTCTTACAATAATATTTGTAAAAAGATCTGGAATAGTATCTGACTGCAAATTGATTATTATTTATTTTATTATTATGTTTCTGTTAAATGATTCATTCTCTGATATAATTTAAAATATACTTTTAATGTTAAATAACAGTGCTGTGTAGACCAGGAACTAAAGATATTATTAAAAGGCACATCACAGAAAAGAATCTTAACGTTTATAGAAATGTAATTTTAAAAATAATTTAGTATTGATCCATATATTTGACTATATGATTTTGAAGAAATACATTGTAAAGATGTTGTATTTTATAATATATCTCCTTACTACGGTTAATTAAACAAACAAACAACGATGGAAGTTCAGTCACAATTGTGGATCGTTGTAGGATTAGAGAGGGCAAAAGAACCATTCTAAAGTCTTCACCAACCGGTAACGGACGTAAGATTCCGACTCTATCTCACTCAGGCTCAAGGTCACCCAGCTGGCTTTTTAACTAAGCAAGGATTAGAACTCAATGAATCCTAATTTCAAGCCCATTTCCATAATTCCTACATTAATTACAGAAAACTGACTCTTTGTAAAAACTCTCTGTAGAAAAATAAAAATCACATTGCAATATAATATGTCTCTCTTGAAGAATCCAGGTCATATAAGAATTCTGCTGGAAGCATCTTTAATTACATCATTAATTAATTACATCTGGGAATAATGAGTTTGAGTTGGATAATAATAATAATAATAATAATAATAATAATAATAATAATATCATCATTGGCATTGACAAATTCGCCATTAGTCAATTGCAAAAGGCGGCCTTACTAGGAACTGCTTCCATCTTGCGATGATATCTGTAATACCATCAAACATCCACCTCTGCCTATCCCAGGTCCTTGGTAAGGACTCAATAGGTAGACAAAAATGCCAAATCCAGTCTGAACATCTGGCTGACTGTGCGATGATTAATAATAATAATAATAATAATAATAATAATAATAATAATAATAATAATAATAATAATAATAATAATGAGTTGGAAGGGACTTTGGAGGTCACCTAGTCCAACCTCTGCTCAGGCAGGAAACTCTATATCATTTCAGACAGATAGCTGTCCAGTCTCTTCTTAAAAACTTCCAGTGTTGGAGCATTCACAGCTTCTGGAGGCAGGTTGTTTCACTGATTAATTGTTCTGTCAGGAAATTTCTCCTTAGTTCTAAGTTGCTTCTCTCCTTGGTTAGTTTCCATCCATTGCTTCTTGTCTTGCCTTCAGCGCTTTGGAGAATAGCTTGACTCCCTCTTCTTTGTGGCAGCCCCTGAGATATTGGAATACTGCTATCATGTCACCCCTTGTCTTTCTCTTCATTAAACTAGACATACCTAATTCCAGCATCAGTGGCTATGAGTTGTACTCTATGTTTAACTTGATATTTCCTCTATGTTCCCAGTCAAAGACTATACAGAAAAAAAATCCTTGGACCATCGTATACAATTAGCAGCTTGCAGTTAAGGATATAAATTACCAATTGTCTTCAAAGATATATATCAGATTTCAGATTTTGGTCTGGAACCTGCTTCTTTCATGTCACACTTAGGAAAGTATAGATGTCAAAAGAAGATTGCTGAGAATCACAGAATAGATTATGTCACATTTCAGGACAATTTGTTCTTAAATTGTAGTAAACCTGTCTTAGCAATTATAGAGTTAATGTTTTATCCATTTCCAACTTTATACTGGTAGGAAACTGTTCTATCTGGTTTCTGAGAAGATGCAAACATTAGATACAATCCTTGACTGCATGTTATTCACTGACATCCTACTGAAACAATGCATTAGATAAAGAAGCAAGAGACATTTCATTTTTGATGCCATTTTCTTTTCTGAAAACCAGCTGTCATTGACTAAGTCTCTAAATAACTTATTTATCCTTCAAATTATTATTGCATGGCTGCAGCTGTAGTTCCACATTTATTCAAATACAAGGATAGGTTTTAGGAGGGATTGGTGCTGTTTCTGTAGATTTGGTTGCATTCACTCATTACAGCCTAGCTGTAATTAAATTTGATATCCATTAAAATATTACTTACAAAGAAGCATCAATAAACAATAGCAAACCAGCTAATTCACTAATAATAAGACACTCAACAGTCCTTAATGAAATACACCACTTAATCCAAAATAATATTACATAATCAATGCATAATAAAGAGACAGAGAAAGAAAGAAAGAATAAATATTTACAAAAATAAATGTTGTTATATATGTATTTAAATGATAAAGATAAAAGAAATATATGATATAGTGTGCAAATATATACAGTATAAAAGCAACTTTTGATAAACTTTCAAGATGAACTATAAAAAAACAAGATTAAGAAGCTTTTAAATGTGGAGCATGAGATCAAAAAGAAAATCTGACTGTTAAGTACACAAAAGTACTCATATCTCTTCAAAATGCATTACTCAGTCATTGTAAGCTGCCCATTTTAGATTCACTTACCAAGAAAATGCTTTTCAGCTTTAACTCTACAGATATAACTTCTAAAATATGCTGTCATTCAAGTATTGTCAGAAGCAAGCTAGGAAATGCATAATAGCTGTAAAATAGTTTCAAAAATCGAGGGGGTGTAATGCTCAGGACTATGTCTCAAAATCAAAAGAAGCCATAGTGATAAAAAGTGTATTGATTTTTTAAGTAAGTGTATGAATAGTAAGACCTCTCTAATATTTAGTTTATTTAAGAATACTGGTACAACACTTTTCATTTAGTTAAAAATGAAAAAAAATCCCCACAATTTACATGCTTTTTCAATAACTGTACAAAGCAGAATAATGTATAATACAAGAATGCAAGGAAAAGCTTAAGTAGGAAATAAAAAGAGCAAGAATGTGGTAAGGATCTACCAATAATAGTGATAATCTTCATTATCATATGGAATGCAGCACAACTGCATATTTGAATTTCCAAGTTTGGATAATTTACTACTTGCTTCAGTTCTGCTTGGCATGCTATTGTGAACCCAGAGGTTCACTAAAATAAGATGAATCTATTTTTTTCTCCTATGAGAATTTCTCAATTCTGCTCTGGGGGGTTTCCAAAAATAATGATCAGAATGTCCCTTCGTAGAAGATAATTATTCTAAACAATTCTGAATGTCTGTAAATATTGTTCTTTTCCTGACCGCCGACTAGCTAACTATGGAAAATCAAATCATATCTAGAGCCACAAGGCCAGATACAATAAAATATACAACAGAAGAACTGTTACTAGCCACGAGCAAGAGGTATATATCATTCCACATTGATTCCTTCTCTTGTGGTCTGTGATTCTCTGCATGGGCCAGGAGGCTATCTCACTGGGAAAAGGCTAATATAATTAAGCTGACTATCTAATAATATCTACTAATTGAACAATGGATAATGTAGTTAAAATCTGAAACAATGAGATTCCTTGAATAATAAATATTTGTATTGTTCCTATTTTATAGAAGTTGGAAAGTTTGCAGAATTGAAGAAAAAACTTTCAGGAGAAAATAGTTAGCTCTAAAGCATGATATTAACCTCAAGATAACAGAAGAACCCCTAGACTTTCCTTATGATTTATAATGTGATGAGTTTTATTCCCAATTTCAATCTATTTGTGGTTCCCAAAGCGCTTCCTGTTCTCCCAGGGCTTTTTGCTTAATGTTAATGTATTCTGCCTCTCCATCGTTCCTTCTTCCATTTCTCTGTCCTTATTTCTGCTACTTTCTGCATCTTCAACCGTAGAATATATTTGGGTTATGTGACCTTTCAAAGTGTATTTATTCAGAGCAGATCATATTTTTCAGGGTTTTTTTACTAGAAGCAGTCATTTGCAGAAGGCAAATTACCCACTTTTATTTTGTCTTCTTTTTCTCTTCATAAAATGGCAATCTGCTCTGCTTTCAAATGTCATATACATTCTTCCTATTTACAGATTCCTCAGCAACTAGAGATGTAAGCACTTGCCATCTACCAAGTAACTCAACTGCGAATATGTAAAAGCGACCAGGTCGGCATGTATAAAGGAGCTTAAGCAGTGGTGGGATTCAGATATGTGAACAACCAGTTCTCTTTGTGGATGCCACTTCCGGAAGTCCATTCTGGGCCTCAGCAACCAAAAATTAGCTACCGGTTCTGCCGAAGTGGTGCGAACCGGCTGAATCCCACCACTGCCCTTAAGCATGCTATTCTGCAGTAAACTGAAAAACTGCTTTTGAAACACTGAGAATTGTGAAATATATTGATCTGATAAAATAAATAAGATGTGGGAAAGGTAGCTATTGGGAGTAAGTGATAAAATAGAGCAGCTTGATCAAAATGTTTCATTGCTAAACTTCAGAAGAAAAAAATGTAAATGAAAATTAACTATTAAATAATTACTCACTGAATAGTGAAATCCTATGGTTGAAAGGGGACATTTGTGTCACTGAGCCTTCCTCTGCTAAGTGCAGGAATCTGTATTACAAGCACAGTTGGCTGCGTAGCCTTTGCTTAAGCATATCCAATGAAGGGGAGTCCACCACCTCTATAGTGGTAAAAGACTCTTACTGTTTGGGTTTTTACCCCTGACATTCATTTGGAATTGAATGGAAAATTAGGTAAAATTGGTGTGGCAAGTTTGTTCTTAATAAATTAATGTCTTCATGATCTGAAGGTTTCCAAGGTTATCAGTGTAAGATTAACTAGTCTATAATTTGATGGATGTTCCTTTAGCCTCTTATTAAAGATAGGTTCAATAATCTCTAACCTACAGTTATGTGGAAATTAATCAGTTCTGCAGTATTTTTCAAAGATAATATGTAAGTTTTCACTGCTTTAATGATCTATGATATAATTCATCTAGTTGTGGACATTTAAATTTATTCAAAGTAAACAAGGATTCCCTCATCATATTTCTATCAAACTCAGGCTTCATTCTATTTTTAAATTTGGATCTTCACAATTTCCTAGTGAATACACTATTATGTTAGAAAAGATTGAACTGATATAATACAATATAGTATATTTTTATGTTATCCATTCTAATCTCAATCCCTTGCTTATTATTTAGATTTACCTGAAAAGTAATATATGGCTTTTATTTATTTACTTGCCTACATATCCAGCACTAAAAATCGTGTTTGAGGCATCTTATAATAAAATATAGATAAACTGTTGTTAAAACATGAATATTCTCTGAGGTAATATAAATAATTGCCTTTACTAGAATATCTGTATATTTGTGAGGAATAAGAGAAAAATTCAAAAGTCTTTCTGAACAAAATGTATGAAAGGACAATAAAAATCAAGCTAAACTAATATTATATGGCAGACACTTATATGGAAGAGTGTGGTCTTCTCGATAGTTTGGTTCCAAATCATATATAGCTTTTACTTAGTTGGACCATAAGAAAGGCTGAGCGCAAAAGAATTGAGGCCTTTGAACTATGGTGCTGGAGAAGACTCCTGCGAGTCCCCTGGACTGCAAGGCAATCAAACTGGTCAGTCCTAGGGGAGATCAACCCTGGCTGTTCTTTAGAAGGCCAGATCCTGAAGTTGAAACTCAAGTACTTTGGCCACCTAATGAGAAGGAAGGATTCACTGGAGAAGAGCCTAATGCTGGGAAAGATTGAGGGCAATAGAAGAAGGGGACGACAGAGAATGAGGTGGCTGGATGGAGTCACTGAAGCAGTAGGTGTGAGCTTAAATAGATTCCAGAAGATGGTAGAGGACAGGAAGGCCTGGAGGAACGATGTCCATTGGGTCGCGATGGGTCGGACCTGACTTTGCACCTAACAACAACAATATATAGTAAGTTATGGTAATCAAAATGGGATAGAAATGGGAGTAGATCTGAAGATTATATTATACTAAATGCTGATATTTTAGACAATATAATTTGGGTAGAGTCCCTAATTTAAGGGACTCTAAGTTAAACCCCTATCCATTCAGTTGTAAAACTTTCCAAATGTTTGTGAGTCAGTCACACTTACTCAGGCTAATATAGGATTATTCTGCAATTAAAAGGGGATAGGGATAAAAATATAATTTAAAGTGATAAACTGGCTTTTAGTGATAAACTGTGCCTCAGTAAAAGTTATGTATCAGCACAATATTTACTTAAATAAGTAAAGAAACAAATAGTGTCTAGACTGATTTAGTCAGTGAGCAATCATGAAAACTGGATAAGAATGAAATATTATACTATTTTAGTACTTGTTTTAACATATATTTTAAAGTCATAAAACACCTTGCAGCACCTTAGAGATCAAGAAATTTATACTGCTTATTAATATATATTCCTTTCAGGTGTATTTTTATTTGATATATATTGTATACATATTGCATATATACACAAATCTGCCCAGAAATAGTGAAATAATATTAACAACTACTCATTAAAATTATTTGCCTATAAAATAAGATAGCCATCTATGAATTAATTAATTCTGCATCTGCAAATATTTTAATATATGCAGACCTATTTTTTGCTCACAAATCACTCTCCTATACATAGCATAAAGGTTCACACATATACATATGTGCCATAATGTCATTATACAAGTGATGTAATTGTGTCCTTGCATAATAACATAATGATGCAATTATGCAAATGTCATCATTAGACTTGGAGGTTACTTATGCAAACACATACACATTTTATCCATATTTCAGTTCATAAAAAAGAGCAAAATAATAAGAAAGTGGGAAACCATAGGGAGACAGAATGAAAAAAGCTAAAGAGAAGATAAATAAAGAGAAGAATGGAAACAAAATTGGGTGGAGATGACGAAATGGGTTGAGGGAACTGACAAAAAACAGGAAAAAG
>NW_015387076.1:378309-382904 GCF_001527695.2 Protobothrops mucrosquamatus
ATCCATGTAAATATACTAGCATCATTTCTGTATCATTGCCACTTGGATTCCACTCAAAATCTAGTGCTCAGAACTATAAATTATTTACAAATCCTTTTCCTTTAGTAAGTATGGATATATTTGCATCAATAGTCACTTAGAATATAGTAGATAGTAGAAACTGACTCATATTTTTTCAACTTATTTTCTTTTTTAAAAAACAAAATCTGTTAAATTATACTCCAATAATCTCTTATAAATACTAATTTCTATAATTAAACATTTATTTACTAAGAAAAGCAGAGTCTAGTAGTTGCACGTATGTTGTACATATACTGGCATTGTGTCTGTGATCCCTTGCATTCAGGATTAGTAACCGTAATTAATGAGAAGTCTGATTTCCATTTTGACATTAAAGTAGTAGATCCATTTAAAAATGTGTAGGCTGTATTATTGATGTAGATTATTATTGTTATTATTTTCTCTTTTCTATTGGAGAGAGAAAGATCTTATCAGGTATTTGATCTAGTTTCTGTAAATTTCAAAAGGGGTTAAAAAATAACCACCAGACCTTCAGGCTTCATGATACTGTATGTATGCAACTTCAGAGCTGACAATTGCCAATTGATATTAACAACATTAATCATATTATATTTTATCATCTGATCCACGTTGTTGGAAAAATATAATTATAACTCTGGTCACTTGTTATCAGAAATATTTGAAATATTTCTCAGTGTGACTTTTAAAATGCATTTTCAAGGTGTATTAGTAAATTAGAGAACAAAAGAATAGTGTGCCTTGTAAGCACTAATACATTCACAAATCTGTTGCTGGAAGACAAAACTTAGATTCTTCCACCCCCACCCAAATTTCTAACTGATGTTCTTAAAAGCCCAATGTAGCAAGATCCCTGGGCAAAGGGCTTTTTTGTTTTTTGTTAAGAAAAATACTACAATTTACCATATGAAAATTAATTATTTACACATAACTGAATAATACCTTACTGACAGCACTGAGCTCCTGTTAAACTGAAAACATAAATTAATGCTCTAGTGTTTAATGTTGGTAATCTTTGCTTCATGTGTTGTTTAAATGGTTACCTTTTAAATCCATGATTGTTCTCACAGGCTATTACTTCTGAATAAAACATTTAGAAATCAACCTCCAAGGAGCTTATTGGAACATTCTAGAACAAATTTGCCTGAAGCAACTTTTAGTATGGAATATTCAATCACAAACCAGCAAATCTCTATAGGTTAAACAAAACTTTTCTAAAAAGTTTGAGGCAGCACAAGTCTTTCTGTTTCAAAATATAAAACAGGAAAGTATAGGATTATACATGAGTTGTTATTTTCATCAGATAAATGCCATGTTTATACAAGTACTTATGCTATATACACAAGTACTTGTATAACAATATTTAAAGACACATTTATTATTGGTTTCAGAGTCAGTATGGAGAGGATACATTACTGCGTAGTTAAATGTCAGAAAAAATATTTGGATTAGCAAAGTAAAGAAACCTTGCGGAGAAAAAGAGAAAGATACTTGCCTATATATTCTTTAGGTACAATTTATTCACATTTCACAGAGATATATGTGATTTCTACAGATTATTCAACTATACCTTATGTTCACCAGAGTGCTCATTTTAAATAAGGAGGAAAGAAAATTCAGGTACTGCATCTTGGTCAAATAGCTTAAAATTATGTATTTGCTGTGTGGAATGATGGTGATTATTGACACTACTAAAGGATAGATGAGTCCCTAATAGAACCATTATAGACCATTGTAGTATACTTTCATTATTAATTATGTTAGGAAGAAAATCACCAGATTCTTTTCCAAGCCAACAATAAAGAAAGCAGGTGGTTGTCTGAATCAGGAATGAATTTTATTCTGAGAGTACAGTATACAAAAATCATCTGTTAAAGGTGGTAACTATTTAAGTCTCTTTCAAAAGCCTTTATATAGGAAAATCTTGCCTTTGTTCCCCAAAGGTATACAAAAACGTGGTCTCTAGGAATTCTGAGAAGATTCACTTAGCTGATGTTCCAAGAAATTGGGCTTTTGTAGACAATCACCATGCTGAGCTGTGATTTCTGATTCTTTAGCATATGTTGATTGAAAATGATAATCTCTTTGGGGAAAAGGACTTTTTTTTCTTATTTGATCAAAGAGGTATCAGGTTAGGATTAGACAAAGAGTAATGTTCACCTGATTATATTTGGTGTTTCCAGTTGAACTTTGATCTTTGTCTAGAGCCTATTCTAATTTGTAACTTTGAATTACAAAAAAAACATGTGAAGGGAGGACTTGATTTCCTTTCCATACTTACAGGTAAGAATTTTATGTACAAAAACTATTTCATGATCAGAACTGGAAACAAATTATATTCAATTATATACTATTAAAACTTTCGTTGTCATGACCTTTAACTGGGCAAAAAAATGCATCATAGGATAACATTTTTTGAACCAAGATACTTTAGATGAGTTAATTTACAGAATGTGTCCAGAATCCAGGACTCATGAATCCAAGGGAATGAGATTTGGAAACGTTGTGGTGGTGTTGGGCTGCTTCTGTGATCACATAATCTTCATATTCAACATTCTGTCACAATTTCCCAGCCAGTCTGACAATCCTTCACTCTCTCCCCCACCCACAGCAGGCACTTACCTGCCTACTGCAAATGGAAGAGAAGGGACACATTGCACACATTTCCCAGCCAATGTCACTTCCCATGCCCCTTACCCAACTTGTGCTGCCTCCTGTGTACCTTTTCTGATCCACAAAGCATCTCTTGCATACCCCATGCATCTTCCCTGACCATGCCACCACCCTGTGCCCTTTCTCTCATCTTCATAGCACCTCTCATGCATCCCCATGCATACCTCCTCAACTGTGCAACACCTTCCCTGACCCACACAGCACCTCTTGTGCTCCCTACACATCCTCCCCAAGTCGTGCTCTTCTCCCACTCCTTTCCCAAGCCATGCAACATATCTTTGGCACCCCCTGACAGACTTCCCCACCCATACCAACATCAAAATGCCATCAATGACCTGAAGACTATCTGTTGCACATTCCCAAGCACCCTTGGTAAACTTTCTAGCACCTCCTACATACCCACATTATCCCCACATATCATTCTTGTCCAGTGCCATTCCCCCACAGGTACTTCATCTCTCATGTACCTCCAAGCACCCTTTCCATTCTATACTACATGCCCATGTACCCTCCCTAACCCATAAGGCATGTCTGGTGCACACTCACACAACCTTCCCAACCCATACAACAACTCTCATACACATCCACATACTTTTCCTGACCACACCCTCTTCTCCCTTCCCCATTTGGCAGCAGCTATTTATCTGCTTGTTGTACTTGGATTTGTTACTTCCTACTGGGTTCCTCAGTGACTTTCTCTCTTCACGTTTCACAAGCAAAGTAAATGGGGGAGCTGGCTGGAATTAAGGGAGAGAGGAAGAGAGGGAAGGAAGGAAGGATAAATAATGAGGAAGGAAGGGAGGAAGGGAGGGAGGGAAGAAAAGAATGAAGGGTGAAAGGGAAGAAGAGAGGAAGGAAAATTTCTGATGCTCCCTGCCAGGTTTCCTCAAGGAAACTCAATGGGAATGCCAGCAGAATGTCAGAAGTCACTCCTACTCCTATTGCTCTTTTGCCAACCCATGATCATTCTGCTTTTCTGCTTAGTAAGGAAATATTTTGAAATGATGACCCAATGGGGTGTGTATTATGCATCTAAAATTCAGTTCCTGCATGTCAGGAAAAGTTGATGTTATTTAATTAGAGAGTAAATAAATATTAATAGAATCTTCCTTGGAGTTAAATACGACTAAAAGAGTCAAAAGAATTTCCCACTTTTTCATGAATCACATATGTGGATCTATCTCTTACAATTTTCTTACAAGCAAATCAGTGACTGGACAAAAAAAAGAGCTTTGTAATAGCCTTCTACAGGATGGATACTTTATTTTATGAAAGAGAGCGAGAGCGACACACACACACACACACACACACACAGAGAGAGAGAGAGAGAGAGAGAGAGAGAGAGAGAAATTTTCAAGAAAGAAGATATATAAATCATATGGTAAAGCAACTAATCATCTAGTTTTCTAGTGTAACTGAACTGTAAACTGTAACCAATTTCTTCAGCTGGATATTGTCTATATAGTTTTTTTTTCATACAATCCTTTTTCTAAGCAGGCTAATTTTGATTAATTCAGCAACCAAGCCCATATTAATTTATTATGTATCAAAAAAACCTGCAAAGGATTTCCTAGGTAATATTCATGTAAAATAGGGGATTTCAGTTGAAATAGAGTTTTATCTTCACAATAGTGCAAATATTAAAAGTTCTGTCATCCTGAAAAATAAAAAAGAAGGTATAGATTTGAATAAAATTCTCATGCCAATTTATAGAGCAATTATATGGATATGTAGAAATAATAATTTAAATAGACAGGCAATGTAGGACATGTAGGAAAGAAAGTATACCTGCTTGCCTAATCATTCAGGTGCAAATGGTTAATGCTTAGTATCATCCATTTTTAATCAAATTTTGAATAGGTTTGCAAACTTCCAAAAGCTAT
>NW_015387077.1:0-49802 GCF_001527695.2 Protobothrops mucrosquamatus
CTGTCTGTCTGTCTGCCTGGCAGGCTCTCCCAGGACCCAGGAACAGATCAGGGTTGAATCTACCTTGGTCTTCCCGATATCTCCTGCTCAAATACTGAGCTTCCAAACTCAGTCACGGTTCTTGGGAAGTAGAAAGTGCACTAGTACGTATTGAAAAGGTGGTGCAGAGCCTTTCCGTGGAAGTGATCCACCACATGTTTCTCCTCCTTCACACCAGAATCTCTATGACAGCATAAAAAATGAGCCCTTCAAAATACCCGAGGATGATGGCAATGACTTGACGCATACCTTCTTTAATCCGGACCGTGAAGGCTGGCTTCTGAAGCTTGGTGAGTGTGTGTCTGCACGAGGCAAGGCCTGACCAACAAGGAACTGGGCTGCTGATGCTGTGGCATGGGCTGCAGGGAGCATGGAGCTCAGCAGGAGTCTCTTGGCATGGGGCTCGGTGGCCACAGTCCAGCATAAAGGACCAGCTATACAACCTGAAAGCTTCTCATTATCTTTTCTTAAACAGCGTCTCCAGTCAGGAAGGTCTTGGTTGCAATGCTCAGTAACTTCCTATGGCCCTCTTAAGCTGGGATTGGCCAGCCAATTCTTACCAAAATTGGGCAAAGGAATGTACTTAGGAAGAAAGGACAGGTTACTTGGGAATGGCAGGTGAATCTAGTTCCAAAATGCACACCTACAGCTGCCTACAGAGAAGCTAAAGACTTATCTATGGTCCCTTGCTTCTCACTGTCATTTTTCAGACTAGTCTCTGGCATCACTTCACGCATAGCAGCTCTGCACGCACTGACAGTGTTAACAGATCAACTAGGATGCATTCACCAGCTCTCCTTGTGCAGCTCTTGGCTCCCTCTTCTTGTTCCCTCAAAGCTGTTTTTTCAATTGCCAGAATTTGGCTCAAAAAGTCTTCCTGGCTTATTTGAGGAACAGGTGGTTGTCTAGTTGTTGTTTTTTCTCTTGTAGGAATATTACTGTAAATCACCTGGAATCTGAAAATCAAATCTGAAAATGGAACTCTCCTAAATAGTCAAATTGATAATGGCTGAATCTTAACTAAATTAAATTAATGAAATTATTCTACATACATAACTTTTCATACTTTGCTTTGAGCCAGAGAGAAGACATACACTCATCTAGCTTTGATGTCCAAAATAAGTTTCGAGTCTAAGTCCCCACTTTTTCTATCCCTCCTCTTCTGTTTCTTTAAATCAAGGCATGCAAAAAACGACCAAGGATCACTCTTATCTTGTTTTATGACAGAACTAATGTAGATTTACTAATGCCATTATGGAACCTGTATCTCCTGTTGTTCTCATATAGATTTGAGGATAGACTGATAAGTGTGTCAGTAAGTATATAGTTGTACAATAGTAATACAACTGTGTATTACTGCAAGTGCATATAATAACCACATTTTCCTATATAATAATCCTATATATTATAAGATTAATACACATTGTGATTACAGGTAGCAAGGTTTCTCTTAGCTCAGTAACAAACTGTCCAGACTTTCCATTCTCTGTGATGGGAATAGGAAAGCTATGGTGCTTTAGGAGTTAGATTCAAAATCTCTTTCCCCCTAACTAGCCTCCATAGCCATGGGATGATGGAGCTGTAGTCTATCTGTATCATGTCTGCTCAATGAGTAATAGAAAGGCATTCCATTTAAATAATTGCATAGTGGAAAATCTGATGGCTGATTTCAATTACGCAGCAAGCACCAGAAGATTGAAATCCCTTCCATTTTCAGTTTTACAAATCCTAAAAATTTATTGAAAAAACATTTCACGGACCTTGAGTAGCTGCACAAAAGGAATTTAAGTGCCTTCTGAGCAAACATATTTAGCTCGCTTGGCAAATTAAAAAATAGCTGCAGTATTTGGGCAGAATTATTAAGCTGTACTTTGTTATGGCTCAGAGTAAAAATTGAAGGCTGCTTGGCTGGCCTACCTGCTGGACCCAGTTCTGAAGAGATTCTTCACATTGAAGAGATTAAGCAGGTAGAGGTAACTGACAGACAGCACAATTTTGTCACTTTGTGCAAGATGGGTGGCTATGTAAATTTGACAAATCAGTAAAATTATAGCCAAATTGATTATCAGAATAAGACAATGTCTTTTATTACTATTGTTGTTCGTTGGCCATCCCTTAGATATATAAATGACCCTGGTTTAGGATAGACTCTTACCATCTAGCAAGAGAGGTTGATTGAAACAAAAGAAATAAGGATTTAGAAGTGAAATGCAAATTCCAGCATTTAATATTCCATTTCAGGAAACAATTTCCAAATTTACTTCAGTTCCAAAGACAGAACGTTTTGTTGTTTGTATTTCAACTTCTATGGCAACTGTTTTAAAAATATGGCTCAGATTGTGATGGTACTAATGCCAAGAGCCCCAACGTTGCACTTGAAATCCAGTTCTGCAGTGCCTCCTGGTTTGGACATTTCCTCTGTTCACTTTTCTCAGGGGCAACAAAAGAGAGTGGAACAGATGCTCCTGATTTATTTATCTAGAAGATATGAATTTTTCTCTGAGTGGAGTGAACATCGTAGCCCGAAGACTTGTCCAAATAGCAAGGTCCTAAGAGACGACCACAGTGGGGATGATCCCCGTCGTCATAAGCCAAATCTTTTTAGAATTGTCATGATGATGTCTATTCAGTGACATCATTTTAAAAAAAGGAGAACTTCAGCATTGTGCAATTCAGGAAAATGTGGCTAAGAGCACAGCAAAGACGGGGAAACGGAGGCTGACCCTGCAGAGACAGAGAAGTGGGAGGAGGTTTCTATCGTTCACTCCGAGTGAGAAACAAGGCCTCTTTGCTATGTTCCAGAGGGGAGGGTTGAAGGAGGTGGTGGTAACAGGAGAACAAAGGTGGAGCAGGTAGGACCACTGGCCTTGAATGTGTGGGACATAACCCTGGTTTTCTCCACATGTGGCTGTTCTTTGGCTGAACCCTTTGGCCCTTGATGATGCATGCTGCCCTTCCCATCCACCCATAGAGGTCTCCTGGCTCCAGGCCATTTTAACACCCACCACTGCCTTGGTACTAAAATCACTAACTCCTCAGTCAACTGTGTGGCAAACACATTCATGATATGGCCAATGGCAAGAATTAATCAGGAGAGGTGAACCTGTCTATCAAGTGTCCCAGCGGCTGCTGCATTCATGGCCTTGGCATGCTGGTAACCCCAGAAATTTATCAGCCCTTTTTTTGTATTAAGATAGGAGATATGTTGGCTCCCTTTAAGGAGAGCTCTTCCTCCCTCCTTTTCCCTTTTGCTCAAAAATGTTTAGCTTGGGCAATGCCCACTGCTGACTGCAATTGAATTGTGCACGAAGGGCAAATTTTAGTCCTTTGTTTTTTAATTTTCTTTTTCCCTCATTTGTATGTTTCCATGATTTTGGCTCTGCCTTTCCCTGCCCCCAAACATCAGGAGGTACGTACCCCCATATCTCCATGCTAGCTTTGCTGGGGCTGAGGCCGTGCTGCAGTGCTTGCTTGTTTTTCTGTTCTCTTTTATTTTTACTTTCTGCTGATGTTACTCGTATTGCTATTGTTGCCACCATTGCTAATTAGCTGCACAGTCCCTTGGGAACTGGGGGGAGGGGAAGACGTGGGACGGTGGGAGGCAGAGGTGAAAAGAGGAAGAGGCTTGTGTTCTGCTGGGCACCAAAAGGAGAGAGAAGAGAGAGCAGTGACTTTCCTAAACCATGAATCCGATAGCTAGCCTCTAAAATCCTGCTTTTCTAAAATTCACATTGACCTTGCTGGATATCTTCTGTGTGATTATGGCAAGTTCTAAAGTCCTGAAGTACTTCCTGTTGTCAGAACTAGGCCTGGGCTTCCATAGGGGCAGGAGCTAGGAAGGACATGATAGAAGTGGGGGGGGGACTATTCCTCCTGTGGCAGCTTGTAAACTGGATATCCTTGCTTGAGGAAGCTCACCTCCCCTTGGAAGTATTCTGGGTTATAGTTGGATGATAGATAATATAGATGTATGCAAAATGTGCATGTGAAGAGGTTTTTTAGGTATGATCAAGAAATACAGTGGTATCTCGGTACTCATTGTTAATTGGTTCCAGGAGACACGATGAGTGCCAAAGACGATGAGTACCAAACAGATTTTCCCATTAGGAATAATGTAGTGAGTCACAAGGCAGCCGACAACGACAAGTTCTGGCTTGTGTGTTGAGTACCAAACAAATGATGAGTATCGGGACAAAATTTTCATGTGAAAATGTGTTCAGTAACAAATTCAATGAGTTTCAAAGCAGTTGAGTACCAAGGTACAAAGTTAAGCATACTTTGATGCTCTAAAACAGGGACTGCAGACTATGCCTCAAAACATGATGAGTTTTGACAGAGTACAGTCATTTTCTGCTTTGCTTTGCCCAAAAAGAGATTCCTAGATCAGTAAATTAAGTCTTGTAGAGCTCAGTGTAACTTGGACACATTGTGTATGGTATGCTAAGTGTAGCTGAACTACAACTCCCAGCATCCTTCAAACTTAATGAGAATTTTTGTTTCTGTATATCTATCCCAAAACAAGTCACACAACATTTTTGGGTTGGGAGTCATACTTTATTTTTTATTTTTATTTTTTTCAGTCTGTGAGCATCATAGGGAAGTTTTTCAGGTATACTAAGTTTTAAGTAATACTTAAAAAAAGAAGCAAAAAATTGAAACAATAATCGGATCAAGTTTAACCCCATTCCAAAATAAAAATAAAAATAAAAAAGAGAGGGGAGAGTTCAGAATTGTCAGCTTCTCTCTTTTTCCTCACCTCGCCCTTAGTATTACTGAAACTTTTCCCTATGGTGCTCACAGGTTGAAAAAATTAATACTTAAAAATAAAGTATGACTTTCAACCCAAAAATGTTGCATGACCTGGTCTGGGATAGATATTACAGAAAAAAACATTTCTCATTAAGTTTGAAAGATGCTGGGAATTGTAGCATAACACAGATTAATAAATTAATCAGATTAAATAATTAATCAGATTAAATAATTAATCAGATTAAATAATTAATAAATTATGTATTTCACACAATTGTTTTACCATTCCAGTCTTAGGTAATGGGCAGTTCACAGCAATGTAATTGCTTCAAGAGACTTTTTACAGAATGCTATAGTTCAGTCTTGATGGTTGCAGTGCCATCATGAGTCTTCTAGAACAGGGGTGTCAAACTCGCAAGGTCATGTGATGTGTCGTGACGTATTGCAACTTTTTTTCCATTGCTGGCAATGGGGTGGGCGCGATTTTGCCATGACGCATCCGGCCCATGGGCTGGCAGTTTGACACCCCTGTTCTAGAAGATGACCTTGCCTGTTTGTGTCAAGAGCCAACAGCTGTTCATCAGCACTGCATCATGCAGCTGATGAACCTAAATCATTGTAAGATGAATTACGAATCTCTTCCCCATTTACTACACAATGCCCTACCAATTTCCATGTATATGTTTTTCAGAAGTTGTGTTCTCCACCTCTCCCCCAACCCCCTAGCATAGTCCATGTTTTTTACTAACCCCCTCCCATTACTTTTAGACAGGAAAAGTATCACTAAGAGAATACTTTTTAAGAGGAGCCCATACATATTTCCTGCTTGTCATTAAAAAAAGAAGCAAAGAATGGAAACAATTAATCAAGAGCAAGTTTAAATGCAGAATCCCTATTGGTAATACATAATTTTCATCCAAGATCAATAAGCAAAATAAAAATGCTGCCAGTGTGAAAAAGAATAATAAAATATTAGTTGTTTAATTGATTGTGGCAATGAGTTAGCCATACTCTGGTCCTTTTTGGAACAGAGAAGACCCCTTCCCTTAGTTATATATGCGGTAGTTTTCAGTTAGTTGGGATGACACAGAATCAAAATGTCTAACTGGATCAGAGGAGAGAAGACCATGATCCTATCTCTTATCAGGTTGGGCTTTTGGTTCAGTGCCACTCCAACTGACTAGAATCCACCATGCATATTTAAGTTCTTCTTTTCAATTGGTTAACTTATTGATCAATTTATGGATGTAACTGTTTTACAATCCTTTTTTATCTTTACAATAAACCTGTAAATAGGTTATCTTTTTATTTTATGGACATGGAATAAGAACAGGATCAGGACCTTCCCCAACCAGGAGTCTGCCCAATGAGTTAAGACTAACTCCAGTAATTTTCAGCCTGCATGGTTATTTTAGAGTATCAGCATCCCTGGAGATGCCTGGCTGATGAAGGCAGAGGTTTCATTAATGCCAAACAATGAATTTGTAGCCAAAAGGATGGAGTCCCAAAATTTGTTAATCATATTAGCATTAACTATAACTGTATTGAGTGGTTTATAACCTGAAGGGTTAAAATAGTATGTAAGTAAAAGAAATGTAGGTATATCTTTTACTGTAGGAGTCTCCCTAGGTCAGGGTTAGGCAACCTTGGCTCTTTTATGACTTGTGGACTTCAACTCCCAGAATTCCTGAGCCAGCCACACTGAGAGGAAAGCGAGAGGTTTCCAAGCTGAGCCATGCTGACTCAGGAATTCTGGGGGTTGAAGTCCAAGACTCATAAAAGAGCCAAGGTTGCCTACCCCTGCCCTAGGTCATTAAAAACATACCCCAGCTATTAGAATTGCCATGTCTGAATTGAAAATAAGGATGAACAATAGTTGACAGCAAGAAACTCTTTGGGATTTTTTTTAAACTCTGTCAGTTATTATCCATAAATGTTCTTGGCTTGTAACCTTCAGATATAATACTGTCCCCTCAGCATTTCTCTGCTGTATATATGGTAGCAAATTGGAATTCTCTGAAGCGAGGGTATTTCTTGAATTGGGATTCAAGAAATACTTACAGTTGCTCAATTGTTCAAAAGATAACATTTGGAAAAAGATGGCTAAAACCTGCTGGTGGTTTCTGTCCCTCTAATTACACACTGGAACTCTAGAATTTATTTACATATTCACCCAAGTTCAAGGGTGTTTTGAAATTGACAAATGTAAGTCTGCCATCCCCTAAACAAGAGCTTCAGTTTAAGAACTTAAGAAAAAAAGGAGGGGAGGTGAAATGATAGATCTTTTCACATTTTGCTTTTCAGTTCACAATTTGGGGCACATACATTAAAAAAAACCTTTAATCACCATCTTCTTCATCCAAGGCCCTGATCCTCAATTGTTGGTCTTGGTTATAATATCATTGTGGACAATTCACTTCTCTTTCTGTTTAATGAAATCCTCAGTTTAAAGGTGGCTGGCCTATTGTTCCTTAGAAGCTACGTATCTCACTGCATTCTTTTCTGGTGGGCTCTTCTGGAAGTTGTCTTCTGCTGGCACAGGTTGTTTGTCCACCTGGGTGAGTTTTGTCTACAGTGAAAGGAAATGGGCAAAACACTACTGTCAAATACTTGTGAGGATACAGCTGGAGAATTTCTGAGCTTACCAATCGGCTCTCCTGAGGAGGTTTTGTTTTCTTTGCCTTTATTTAATATATTGACTTGTGATGAAGTTGGTCATTCCATGATATGAGGGACTCGCAACACTTGAAGGTTTCTAGGTTCCTTGGGGACTGTAGCACACATTATCTGGAGCAATTGGCTTCTTCCATCCACCATTGTCCCTTTCTGTTTTTGCTTTTATGTTGCTTGAATGAAGTCTTGTTGTCTGTGCCTATATGTGGCGGTCAGGATCTCCCTGAGTGGGTCTTTATATTTTTGTGCCTGGTAATCTCTGGTTGGCTCAACTCTGCTATTCTGGGTTTGCCAGAGTAGCCACTGCTGATTGAGCTAATTTTGCCTCTTCTCTTCTCAACTTTACTCTGCCTCTTGGAACCACAGGACACCCCCCCTTGCATAAGCTGGCTAGACCAGCCCAAGGGGGCTGTGAAAACTTCTGTCCTTTAATGAGTGAAGGCAGGCAGTTGTGGATGGAAGTAACCTTGGTGGTCTCGCTGGGAAATAAGTGTTCAGAATAGTATCTATTTGTACTGATTCCTTCCACGTTTCTGAATCTCTGACAAAACCTGAGGTCAGTTTTTTTAAAATATTTTCCCACAGTTTGCCAAAAGTAATGTGCTTCCCTCAATCTGAATCTTCCCATTGACATCGATTTGATTTTCAGAATAAAGCTATTGGCTAATTGTGGGCATGGTTTAGTTGGAGAAAAGGGGGGAAAAAAACCCAGAAAGAACCAATGAATTGCTATGAAGTAAGCTGACAGGATTTATGTCTTTTCCACTGAGCTTCTGTTTTGGAGTGTTCCTTGGTAAAGGATAAATATCTGAAACACACTGGGGGAGTAAACAGGTTGTTTAGCAACTGGTGAAGCCAGATTGTTTTACCTGTGAGGAACTTAGTATTAGGAAAAAGAAAGGAGATCTCCATATACATATCCATAATAGGTGTTAATTTGAGCCAACTCCCTTGTAGACATATCTCCCATCTATGTGGGGAAATCTCATTTGAAAATAACCTGTTTACCTGAGATAATGTTTGTCCATCTGGTACCCTTTGGGTGATTTGGACTGCTGTCTTAGGCTGGGAAAATGGGAATCATAGGGCTGAGATAGTAATATAAGACATTTAGAAGGCATGGAGTTGAAAGAAACTAAGACCAAATTCCAATATCACACCCTTTAGTTGCTTCCTTTTTTCTGCATGGGGCACAAATAATGTTTCACAAATCCAGAAGCCTTATTGCATCTTGAAGGCACATGGGGTGGGGATAGCTATTCCTGTCACCCTTTTTGATCAAGGACCTTTTCTTATCCTAGCTTATTGAATCTTAAAATATAATAGTATGTCATGGTCAGGTAGGGCTGAAAGCATCAAGATCAAAAAGGTTGTTTCCTGGCTGCCAAATTATCATAGAGTGTAAATAATTCCCTGTTCTTTCACCTATAATAAAAAGGGTTGTTTATGAAGTAAGAGGTGAAGGGGTGGTGTAGGTTGGGCTTTCTAGAGTCAGGTGGAATCCTAGAGAGCACCTTCATCTGAGGATCTGGCTAAAGTGTAGACTTTACTCATAGTAAGTCTAAGCCTATATCTTAGTGGAAATATGTTGCCTTTTCTCCATCCTTGTGCAGAGCAGATGCAGGTTTGTTCAGTAGCATATATTAGGGTTGACCAATGCAACCTTTTCCACTTCCCCAAGCTGTCATGCTCAGCTGGAAGCCACCTGCTGCTCTGGTGTGGGGCTGGCTCTGCTTGCGCTCTTGACAATTATGTGCTCGGCTACTGTCTGTTGTGCCTGTAGGCTGTAGCTCTGCCTTTGCCTTAGCTGCTCTTGTGTCCATAGCCAGTTTTTTGGCCTGGGCAAGCATTGTCAAGCTTGCTTCTCCCTTGTGCAGGTGGCCGAGTGAAGACGTGGAAGCGACGCTGGTTCATCTTGACAGACAACTGCCTTTACTACTTTGAGTACACCACGGTGAGTGTTCCAGACTAATACCATTTGTGCAGGTGTACCCAAGTACAACCCAGGGTGGCTCTGGTGCTACTCTATTTTTTAAAAATATATTTTTATTAATTTTTTACAATAACAGTCTTTAGTGCTTTGTAAACAACTGTTGTCTGGGTTCATATATTTAACAACAATCAATAATCGTTAATTTCTATGATTCCATAATCAACATACTAGCTAGTGATACATTTCCTTGATTTTCTCTTCTTCCAATAATATTTTCCTTTTGCCAACATTGAGTAAGTACAATTCTTAGTATTTTTGATACAGACAAAGTTGAATGAAAACATTTTCCTAGTGTTTATACAAATAACATCAATATCAGTGTATAACATCTTTTCTAATCAGCTTATGTTTCAATTGTATTTGCAAAGAGTTATTTTATTAAATCGCTATCAGTCATGTTTTTGAAGTTCTTATTTAAGCTTAATTTCCCCTCAATATTTAAAACATTCTTGTCAATTATACTTTTCTCAAAATTAATTACATTTAAATATCCAGACATTTCATTCACATAAACCATCCCAGTATTTTTATATTTCTCATCTCATAAAAGAAAAAAAAATGCTATACTACTTATAAATCACAGATTAGGTGGAGTACCTTTGAGGGGAAGTTTCACCCATTTATATTTGTTAAAGAGCTTCCACTTTCCTTCTCCCTCAGTTTCTCTTTTCATTTTTTGTCTCCCAAACTCTAGTGGTTCTGCTGGCATCTCTATAATCCATTTTTTCAGGTCTTCTTTCTTGTCCTCTGTTTATTTTGAAGTCCTGAAAAATAAGATGCTTTTTCCTTTTCCAATATTATAACAGAATCTTGCAGATTTTTCTTTGGCTGTGTTAAGCTGTAATTCCTTTTGTTTATAGCCTCCATCTTTGGGTCAGTTTCTTCTGATTTGTGTTCTATTGTCTGGTTTATTTGTTCATTCTTAAATCATCATTTTCTGAGAGTTTTTTAGTTGTAAGTTTAGGTTAAAGATGTGTTCATTTATATCATCTAAATTATTTTTAATCTCATCATGATTTGAAACAATTGTCATTTGAATTAGTTGGAACATAGCATGCATTTCCTCTTGGAAGATATTTGCCTTGTCTTGAAGTATTACTCCTGCAGATCTCTGATGTTCCAGGCTGGGAGTTTCAGAAAAGAATCTTGGGTGTGGTTTCCTACCATTTTAGTTAGGTATGCAACATCCATTTTATCTCCCCCCTCCAAATAATCTTTCACAGGTACCATAATCCCCAATCTTAAGTCCAAACAACAAAGTCTTGTATAATTCTTATCTTTATGTATGGCCTTTATGGTCCAATACTTTTCCAATTATCAATCCACCACTAAAAGCAATATTTTATAACGGTTCTTCTGCTCAGGGGTCCTACAATTATCAATCAGCCAACATTTGCAGTCCAAAATGTTCAACTACCTAAAAGCAATTTAGGAGCTTCGCCCCTAGAAAAGTAGCCAAAAGTCAAGGTTTTCTTTCTCTGCAGACAATTCTTGAGCCTAAAGATCACAGCTCAGTAACTGTTTATAATCCAGGAAGGTCAGCAATTTTTATAGTTCTCAGTCTGTAGTAGATAGCTCAATGCATTTTCTCTCCTCTGTTCCCAGCTGTTCTCTGTTTAGCTGAGAGTCACTGAGGATCAAAGGGACAGGTTGTTATCTGTTTCTGGGCATCTTGCCAGTTTCTGAGCCAAAACAGCTATAATTTTATACTGTAATCCACCACTAGTTGTCAGTAGCTATCCATTTTCCAACTTTTAAGACAAAAAATTATTTTCTTGTAATTTCATCAATACATTTTCAAAGGGAAGATCTTAACAATTTCCACAATTTTCAGGTTTATCCAGACCATAGCTTTATATTAAATTCCATTTTAATATGTTTCTGTTCCTCAAAAAATTAGAGCCACTTCCGTCTATGGAAGGGTGGGGCGTTCCCCCTCCTTCTCACTTTCAGAGGATTTTTGCTTCTTGGGGAACTTTTCCAGGAAATCAGTTGCAAGATTAGAGAAAAGATCGATATTCTCATCCAATTTCCAACATGCTGTTCACAATCTATTCTAGCTGGTGCTTTTGGACTTTGGCTGCCGGTAGCTTGGGCTAGTCACCGAAGTGCAGCTAGCCTTTCTTCTGTCGGTTTGGAGGGCTTCCCCCGGATCAACCGTCTTTCCGTGATCAATGGGGGGGCTCCTCCGTCGCCTCTTCAGGGCGACTTTAGACCCATTTAGGGTCCCCTGGCAGGATGAATTCAGCCATGGGGTGTGGAGCCCTGCAATCCCTCAGCTGTGTTGCAAAACCGGAAATCTGGCTCTGGCGCTACTCTAAATGGTGAGCCTCAACGTGAAGTCTTATTTTAACATAAGATTGGAATATTTAGCATAAACTGTTGTGCTAAAATCTATTGGAATGGGAGAGAGCCCAAATACTACCACGAAAACCAGAAAAGATTGTTCGCCAATATATTTGTGGCCTTTTTCATGCCATTTTCTCCTTACTTTATTATGATACAGTATATGCCTTTGGCCTCCTCACTGAAAGTTTTGTCTTTAAAGCATTTATCTGGATATATTTGTCTGAGAGAGGAGGTTTTCCCCACTTAGCTTTGTGATGAATGAACTTTGTAGCATGTGTTACAACTGAGAAGATAATTTATGGATTCAAATCTGACCATCTTGCAGGACAAGGAACCGAGAGGCATTATTCCACTGGAGAATCTAAGCATCCGTGAGGTCGAAGATTCTAAGAAGCCGGTGAGTAATACTAAGCCTGGAGACTGTTGTGAAATGGGGTGAGGTCACTTTTTTTGCAACCTTTCGTTCCTTTTTGTTTTTTGTTTTACTATGGTTACTAAGAGTTGAAAGCATAGTTTCTTGTTGGAAGCAAATGAAAATTCTAGTGTATGCATAAAGGTAGGAAATCGTTATTCAAAACCAAAATGAATCTCCCAGAAAACTCTCCCAAGCCCTCATTGTTGCTGTTCTGCATGCTTTAAAAGAAAATGAGAGAGAATTCAAGAAAAGTGGGAGAAACCCTGAAATATGAGTTATTAAGCAGGCTTGCCTACATTGTAGAACTGGTTCTATTTCTGTTTACTCAACGAGAGAAGGAAAATTATGCATGAGACCCCCACAGCTCAGGGAAATCCTACAGAGGAAGAAAATAGACTTCTGAGAATTGGCCAGGTCTTACCCACAACATTTTCAAGCCCTACCTTTGCTGCCTTTGATCTATTTTATAATAAATCTTGATCAGATGATTCTTAAGGTGGTGGGTTGTTGTTGTTTTTTAGAATATTTTATTTTAGTGCACAAAACCTGAGGCTGTCCATACTTCAGAAGTGATTTGGAAGAGATGTTCTAGAATAGATCATGAGGGAACAGTACTTCTTTAATACAAGGGAGCATTTACTTTTTTAATACAAATAACATTATTAAGAATTATACATATAAAAGATAAACATCACTGCAAATTACAAAAATTACAAAGAAAAGAAAAATGGGGTGTGTGGAAAAAAGGGAAAGAAAAAGAAAAAAAGAAGTTACTTCCTCCTTCATCCCAGCAGGTAAAACATTTTTTTAATAGCTTAACACTGTTTCTAACTGCTCTCTCTCTCTCTCTGAGCGAGATGGGTGGTTCAAAAATTGAATAAATAAATAAATAAACAAAGGGAGCAGCACTTCTTTAATGTAGCTGTATCTTGCACTGTAGCCTGAAAAGAGATTTAGTTACCTTAAGGAGGAGGTGATCTGCTCATGTTTCCAAGCATTCCAAATGATTTCTGACAACTCTGATATGCACTGTTCTGAAATGGTTGCCCAGTATAAAGATGAACTCTGTAGTATCTGAGCTACTATGTTGATGCCACATTAGCATTTCTATAAATTGGTATAATCTGACTTTGGCTTAATAAAAGAAGAGACGAAGACACTTCTTGACAACACTTAACAGGTTTTCTTTTGTTCACGCCGCCAATGGAGGAGCAATCAAATTGGAAAGCCTTTTAACTATAGTTTCCTGTTTCAACTGAATTTGGAAATTAATACGATGAGTTTTGGAATAAGCCACAGCGATTGATTCAAGATTAATATTGATGGTTTAATTGGGAATCATAATTTATCATTTTGGATTACATAGGAAACTATGTTGAATTGGCATCTTCCTACTTCAGCTAACAGAAGTGGTTTATGGAACTGATATTTGCTGCAGAAAACTTGTGACTTTTCTGTCAACTGAATTCTCTGTGTTAACATTTCTGACTTCATTTTTAATGAAGTGCAGCAATAAGTTTTGACATGTCCTTCTTGCAGAACTGCTTTGAACTGTATATCCCTGACAATAAGGACCAGGTCATCAAAGCATGTAAGACGGAGGCAGACGGACGTGTGGTAGAAGGAAACCACACTGTGTATCGCATCTCGGCACCCACTACAGAAGAGAAGGAAGAGTGGATCAAATGCATCAAGTGAGATGGAAGAAGGGAATGGCCAGTATTTGAAGCAATATGGGAATTTACTAGAATTTCGTGCATAATTCAGATTTTTGATGGGGAAGCAGTAAGAGGAAGTATAAATCTCTTGCCAAAGAAGAACCTGAAATTGGGGAGAGGGGAGCAGCATTAGATTTTTGCCAATATTTGTCAATAGGCTTGTAGGGATACAGGTAGTCCTTGACTTACAACTATTTGCTTAATGACATTTTGAATTAATGACAGCCCCCCCCCCCCAAAAAAAAATTGGTTATGGCCTAAATTCAAACTTATGCCCATTATCCCACCCCTGCGGTCACATGATCTCAATTCGGGCAACTGGCTCACATTTATGACTAGTTGCAGCACCCTGCAGCCAGGGGTCCTTGGTTCTCTCTGAGCTTGCTTGTTTTCTTGCAGATATTTCATTACCCAAACTAAGCAACGTCAACAGTTGATGTTACTAGTTTGGATAATGAAACATCTGCAAGAAAACAACCAAGTTCAGAGAGCATGAAGGATCCCTCATTTCAACCCTGGGCTACACATTTTCTCCTTTATTGGTATCCTCCAGTCTCTTGATTATGATCTGCAATTTTAAGCAGGATTCACACTTATAACCGTGTGACTCGACTTACTATTGCATTAAAGATGGGTGTAAAATCGGAACCTGTCATGCAACAATTTACAAGTGCAACGATTTACGATGGAAATTCAAGTCCCAATTGTAGTTGTAAGTCAAGGACTACCTGTAATGCTCTGATTAAGAGAAAACGAGGTAGGACAATCCTTAATGAAATCATAATAAAACGTTTGGCTTTTTTGTAGCCTAAAAAAGTGATCCGGTGATCTTCTTGTTAGGTGGGAGAACGCCCGGTGAAGACAGACTTTCCTTAAAGAGTTAGGAAAGAAGTTGAAGCCATTCTGAGCCTTGGTTGTTTAAATCTTGCTGGGAAGCCTTCTAAGAGTTTAATTATCTTTTTTTCCCCTGCTCCATTTTTCTCTCTTCAGAGCTGCAATCAGCCGGGACCCTTTCTACGAGATGCTTGCTGCACGCAAGAAGAAGGTTTCCTCCACCAAGCGACATTAGTCATCTTGTCTAACTCTGTGGTGGTGAACTTTTGCAGGGAATACCTCTCCATCTCCTGAGGGTGGGGGACGAGAGGCTGCACTAGATTGTCTGCTCTCTATTGCTACCCTCAGGAGACCAGCTTCAGCTTTTGCTATTCTTTTCCTGTTTGGGAGCAGGAAGAAGGGAAGGGGGCGCTAAGCTGATGGCAGCCACCAATTCACTAACTTCTTTCCTAGGAAGAATGCCAGCTTCTTATCTTGGCAACCTGAACCCCACTGCATCTTCTGCAGTGCATGTGACCAGAAGAGAAAGTGGCGAGAGTCTTTTGGGCTATCATAGTTGATTTGTTCATTGTGTGAGCTAATGGAGAGGTAGAGCGCATCATGCAGTATACACCCCTAAGGGGATGTAACTCTATTTTAAGTTGCTGTTGCTACTCTCTAAAGCCCAAGCACCAGGAGTGGACCATGGACCTTTAAAGGTATACATTGATCTATAGAGCAGACATGCTAGCTTTGAAGCCTGGAGATTCCAGAGACACTCCATATTGCCTTTATTTTTTATTTGTTAGTCAAGCAAGATTGATGGCTTCTGTTCCCAAAGCGATTCAGCCAGTGTGGTCTGTTAGGCATGATTAGCTGGGATCCTCTTTCACTTTTTTTATAATTAACCATTAGGAGTATTGAGCAATCACGATGTCTGCTCCAAGGCCTGGATTAGTGGCCTAGTGCAAGGCTGCCATCTCCAGGATTTCCACTGTCCTCGTTCTAGAGGGCACCTGCTTTAGGTTGTTCTTGTGATTGCTGCAAGCCAGTTCACAAGCTTGCAGAAATGGGCAAGCCGATTGTGTGATTAATATTGATGCTTTGCAGGAAGATTTTGCCAACAACGTGTGGGGACTGCCCCACTCAACTGCTGGCTTTGAAATCTCCACCCTCTTTTTTTTTATTTAGCATTGGAATAATGGCCCCCAGAATAGCAGAGTTTAAGGAAGAAGAAAAAAAAAACTTCCAATAATAAGGAAGGGTAAAGCACACATCCTGGTGGGTGTCTTTCTGATCAGTCCTGTTGCAGTTCTTTTTTGGCAGGGATGGGGCCGGATTAGTTCAGCTGAGGTTGCCTTGGAACAGTGGATGTAGTAGTCCTTGACCCTGAGTGAAGCACAAGTAAGAGATTAGGGATTTGGTGGGGGTGGGTTTGCTTGCTAATGTTTGCAATTAGGTTTGTGGGGGTGGGGAAGAGAGATACAAAGAAGGCTGCCTTCCCTTGCAAAATTTTGGGGAACTCTTGATTCCTCACCCAGTTCTCCAAGCTTCCAAACCCCTCTGTGTATCAGTCTATTTATCTGAGATGTAGATACTATCTGTACAGATTTCTTACCCCTTGAGATTATTTTGTATTTGTTTTAAAGATTGTTTTTATGAAACACGACAGGATTCCTGCATATTGCTGTAGCACAAGGGGAAAATGGGGAGAGTGAAAGATATTACAGGTCAAACAGTTGGGTTATAATTTTGTTTTGAATCTGTTTTTTCAGGGCTGGTTTGGAACTTTTAATTTCCCACAACTTTGTGATTTAGCACAGAGCACCTGCAGCAAATAAACATTGAACTCACATCTGGCTTACATTTATCTTTTCCTGCTTGTGTTCTTCTGCCGACAATTAAGCACATTCTGTGTTCTGAGGATTGTTTTGCACCCAAAAAAAAAAAAAAGAATCTGGCTCTTTCTGATTAGGGGCCAGATAATGTGGGCAGCCTCTTTGAATTTGCAAAATCAAAATCGTATGAAGTAACGTGACGGAGAAGGTCTTCTTCTAGCTGGGTAAACCGGGATAATGAGATTGAATTAATTTGGAATCCCAGCAACGATGTTTTTGCATGAGGTTATTGCCAGCTAATCCTAGGGTTGCCTGTTGTTGGGGAAAAAAATAGTACATTGAGGTGGGTCTAAGCAAATCTTAATGGCTTTGGAGGATGTTGGCAGGATGAGTTGGAGTCCATTGTTGGATGTAAGTCTTCCTGATTTGCACCTTATACTGAGAGATGTCTATTTAAATAATTATGTGAGATTAAAAATATGGTATATCCACCGATACAGAAATGATGAGCTTTTCAGCATGTGCAGACTTGTCTGCTGGTGGGATTTATATATTACTTGCCATCTTGCATACAAGAACTAAGATAATTGTTGAAGTCTTACAACATTTCAGTGCTACTGTATGTAATTTAAATAAAATGCAGAGTTGCAAGATGGAGGCAGGAAGTTTCCCACTCAGCCAAGAAAAGAAAATAACCAGGTTCCTTTAGAGCTAACAAGGGCAGTGCTTATACTTGGAGCAGGCAAACAGGAAACTGTAATATGCTAGACCAGGGGTAGGCAACCTTGGCTCTTTTATGACTCGTGGACTTCAACTCCCAAAATTCCTGAGCCAGCATGGCTCAGCTTGGAAACCTGTCCCTTTCCCCTCAGTGTGGCTGGCTCAGGAATTCTGGGAGTTGAAGTCCACGAGTCATAAAAGAGCCAAGGTTGCCTACCCCTGTGCTAGACCATCTTTGGGTAATTGGAAATAAATCAGCAAGAGTTTCTGACTCCCAAGCATCTCACAACAGCCCACTAAATTAAAATGCTGAAATTAAGAAAGTGGGGATGAGTGGAAAGGTAGTTGGGAATGGATGTTTGTATAGAAAATCTTTGAGTTGGCACATCCTCTTTCCACATTCAAAATTTTACTTGTTGACCTCTTGGGGGTTGTGGAGATGAAAAAAGTAGATTTCACCAGCCTGAGGCAGAAGACATGGACTCTCAGCTGGGGCACCAGGGAGAGCAGGCTGCCCAAAGGGAAGATTTGCCTTCCAGAACATTTTCAACTGAGTGGCTGCTGATTATGCTTTTGCATGCAGACATGACATAATCTTAAATTTACCCCATCCTGGATGCCTTTCAAAATAGATGCTGAAATGAGATGACCATTTAGAGCAGCTGAAGTTCCGTAAGGAACCAGGCAAGGGAGTCAGCAATGCTGTCTCGGAATGCTGGCTGTTGTAGTCCAGCACATCTAGTGAACACACGGTTGGGTTCTAAAGAATAAATTGTGAAGCGTTGCAGTATTGTAAACTACCTAGAAAGTTGAGTAGCCAATGCCATATCACTTGGCATGCCAAGTTAAATACAAATATTAATTTACTTACAGGGAGGAGGGGGTGTTGAGGGGTGACTCTTCAGAGTTAGAGCTACATCCTCCATTCCCTCCAGTTTCCCAGATCATTTAAAAGGGGGGGGGGGAAGTGTTAATGAGCCAACTTTGTTTCCTAGTTTGCTTACAATATGTAAAGAAATGCTTGAGAAAGGAAAGGAAAAGGGGGGAGAGAGAGAGAGAGAGAAAGAAAGGAAAAGAAAAGAAAGAGAAAAGAAAAATAAAGAAAGAAAAGAAAGAAAGAAAGAAAGAAAGAGAAAGAAAGAAAGAAAGAAAGAAAGAAAGAAAGACATATTATTAGTCTACCTTGTCCAAAACTCAACATGTTCTGACAGAAACCAGTCCATGGTTTCAGTGCAGGAGTTGGCCAGGAATTAAATCTCAAGACACTCACTGTGTTTAGTATCGCTAAGCAGACCCACCAAAACAGATATATTGTATGGTTTTGGAAGTGATTTTTTTTTCTACCAAAACCCAAACCTCTGATTCATTGCCTATGCATACAAGGGTGTGTGAATCACTACAGCAGCATTTCTCATTTCACTTGCAAGCACGCAAGTACGTTCACTTTATTATTTCCATTGGCAAAATGGAAAAGAAATGATTGATGCCTGATGGTGATTAGCTTCCTTTTACTGTCACTACCAGTCAGAACTTGAACTTGAAATCAGTTTTGTAGCTCCCTGATTCAAGTTATGGACCTTTGTTTATTAAAGACACTCAGGAAATGAGTGCTTGTGTGTATTATGTGTATTTCCTCAAATGTACTTTTTGAAACTCATGCCTGGTTCATTACCTGAAGATGGCAGCAAAGTGTGATTTTTGAATTGTCATCACTACTATTCCAGATCCTGTTTAGAATGAGAACTGTACAATTCAGAATTGCTTACCTGGAATTCAATTTTTTGTGTGAAATGGCCTTTAGTATTCACAAAGAAATCATGTCTAGAAAGTGTAAGTTGATAATTGGGACAGGGGGAGTGTTGTGTTGATTCATACTGTACAGTACCTCACTCGATACCTACATGCAAAGCTGCTTCTTTATATGAAAAACTCTTTGTTTCCTTCAGATCATAGAATCAGGGCTGGAAGGTCTACCCAGTCCAACCCCGTGCCCAAGATAGGAATTTTTATACCACCCAATACAAATGGATGCCCAATCTTTTCTTGAAAACCTGCAGCGATGGAGCACCTTCAGCTCCAGGAGGCAAGCTATTCCATTGATCAATTGTTCCCACTGTAAGGAAATTTCTCCTTAGTCCGAAGTTTGATCTCTCTTTAATGAACTTCCACCTACTACTGCTTCTTGTCCTGCTCTTAGATGCTATGCAGAATAACTCTACCCCTTCATCTCTGTGACTGTCCCTCAAATACTGGAAGACATGTCACCACTAATCCTTCTCTTTATTAGGCTAGCCATACCTAGGGATAACTGGTTCCCTTAACTGTTCATCACATGAGTCAGCCCTATGTGTTTGTTTGTTTGTTTATCAATCATATTGAACAGTACCAAAGATTATGCAGGGACTTTAATTAAAGGTACATCTAGCACTTCCAATCCAAAGATGTGTAATTAATATGCTTTTTTCTCCTCAATTGAAATTTTATGCGAGGTAGGGAATGACGGAAGGCGCAGTGGAGAAAATCAGGAGGGCTATATCTATACATCTCATGTACAATTCCATTAATAATGTTCCAATAATCCAGCATTTATTTTAAGAGCTTCATTTGGATGCTGTTTAGGACAATTGCGTGAAGAGAGATCTAGGATAGACAGAGGAAGAATAATGGCTTGCATTGGTTTTTCACCTGTTTGATTCCTTCAAGATGTGTTGGGACTAGTATTTCCCAGTCAAAACTTAATTTTAAATTGGTATTTTTTTTTAAAAAAAGTAAAGTTTAGAGTGCTTCCTGAACAATTATGGAGAGAATGATGGGTATCTATAGAGAGATGATGCTTGTACATGAAATTTGCATGGCTCCATTTCCCAAAGTAATCTTCCATTGAAAACTCCTTAGTTAAAAAAGAGTTAAGGAGCAAATCTATGTACTTTGATTCTCCATGGCTATCTTTAGATGACAAGAATTTTGGTTTTCCAACCCTTCTGAATTTCTTTTAAAGCTTGTCCAACATTAATTTTGGCTGCTCTTACCACTTCAGCTCTATTTTGGCAACAGGGTGTTCTAAGGATGAGCATATTTACAGAAGCTCAAGAAAACTGCCAGCAAAATAAGCCTTTATGGCCAATTAGCTGAGCATAGAAAGTGAGGTATCTATGCCAACCAGTCTTATCCATTCTCCATGAACTGGAAAACTTATCCTTTCTCATCTCCATAAAAAGTTAATAACTTGCTCTCTATATCTGTGCTCATTATGGTGGCAAGCATCCACTGCCTTCCAAACTCTTAATGCTGGCATGGCAGCAGTTTTGTTTATTTAATAGCCTAACCTACTGGAAACACAGGAAGTGAGAAGAGAGGATGTGAATCCCTTTGAATGAGAGCACAGATTACCCATCAAAGCAAAAAAAAATAAATTAAAAAATTGTGTGGTTTCAGAATTGATTTTTCACCCCTCACCAAAACTCAGATGGATTCATTCACAAGGGCAAGGCCTTCACTGATGACTATGTTCGATCACAAGGGGGCTCCCTTGTGACAGATCCAGAGCCGAAGTTTAATCTGCAATAATAAATTTCTAAATAACTCAACGTTGAGCAGATTGTTTGAATGTATGACTGCAGCTGCAAAGCTTATCAACTGGCCCAATAGAAACTCAAGAGGGAACAAAGGAGAACCTGACAGCTTATTATAAATAACTTGAAAGGGAAGAATTAAAATTGGGATGGTGTCCAGAAAACTTCTGGGACTTCATGCTATTATGTCTCTGTAAAGTGTTCAGGCTATCTTCCTTCTCTCCTCCCCCAAGAAGTTTGGGAATATATTATAGCTCCTTGTAAAGATAAAGTGCTATAACTCACTTTTATATTATTTGAGATTCTTGCATCTGCCAGCTTTCCTCTAAGGAGTCTACAGAGAATAGTAAAAATTATGATAGATTTCTGTCATCTAGAGACTAGAAACATCTGTCACCTCCTTTAATTGTTCACAAGTGCAATATGTTGGTGCCACTACTAACTACTAAATGGATGGTATTTACTAACTAGTGGCACCAACATACTGGACCACAGTTTTAGAAGAAGCTGTTGATAAATGCAAATACATTCTGAAGATGGTTGGGAATATTCCTAAATCTGTTTTTCTCCAACTGCACTTAAATGTGATTTAAGAATTAATGCTACACATTCCCTCTGTATATAAAGTGTGATAAGTTTATCACAGTTTCTCTGTAATATATAACAAAGGTAATGAATGTCTCAATTCTGCCCTGTCCTTAAAACGTCTTCACACAGAGATAGAGATCAATGCAATCTTTTTTCTTCCAGATTGCCAAACATTGTACTGAACCTCAATCCCTTTGTAATCCCAAACATATATTAAACATACATTAATTCCAATTAGCCAGATGTGATGCAGAGTAAGATTTTATTAAGTAAAAGAAAGGAAAATTGTGGAGAAGCCATAACAAAAAAAGAAATCATTTGAAGGCAACTATATCTAGTCATTAGTGTTTGTTACCACTATGATTCACAGATGATTCCTTGAAAATAGCTTGCTTTATTTATTGCAAAATGTGAGTCAGACTACCTACGCTAAAGATGGGGAAGCCATGTTGTAGAGATTACTGAAGTACAGCTTCCAGTAGACCCAGCAGTATCTGAAAGAGCACACTGGCCATTCCCTCTTCTAGGTTATTCCAGAAATTGGACGGCCACCGCTTTTCTGTCATCTTATTGATCATTCAAAGGCATCTTCCATTTTAGTTGAATGTTCTCAGACAAGTTTGCTGTAGCACCCTTCTCCAACACAGTCCTCACATGGAAAGGTTTCTGGGATTATGTGAAGCTCGGATGTTATTATTAATTTTTCACTTGAATCCCCAAAGCCGGCATATGTAGCCTGTAATGGAATCATATTCTTTAAAGCCCTGCTTCAGAACGGGGTCCAAAGAATGCTGGGCCAAACAGTTCCTTATTCTTCAATTTACATTGCTCATGAAGATGGTGGGGGATGCATTAAGTGGCATAGCTGGGCAGCTATATTAACATGCAGTCCATCTATTTTTGAACTAGTAGAGAAGGATACTGCAATATAATACTGTATGCCCTTCTGGTTAGCAAGTAGTACTGCCCTTATAGATTTAACACAGCATAAATTAAGCAAATTGTTTTTTCCACTGAGTATTATCTTCCAGGTAATTTTATTTATTTATTTATTTATATCCAGACTTTATTTATCCAAATAACTCAAGGCGGTGAACATATCCAACGCATCCTCCTCCTCCTATTTACCCCACAACAGCAATTCTGTGAGATGAGTTGGACTGAGAGTGAATGACTGGCCCAAAGTCACCCAATTGGCTTTCATGGCTAAGGTGGGACTAGAACTCACAGTCTCCTGCTTTCTAGCCTGGTGTCCTAACCACTAGACCAAACTGGCTCTCACTTTAGTGTGATTCTAAGAATTACTAATTCTAAAGAATTATTAGCGTAATTCCACACTCTAAGGTGGGTTGCCTCTAGGACAGGAAGTCATTTTTGATAGATAGATCTATATTCTGGTATTGAGGATGCTGATGTATGAACTCAGCAGGGATCACCTGGTAAGAAAGGAAAAAATTCTCCTGATTCCATAGATGACCCAGTAGGTTTGTATTTGTAGTAAAATGGCTGACAAACATGGAGGGGGACTGCACTTTCAAACAGAAGAGATGAAAACTACTGTTTCTCTTTCTCTCTAGCTTCACTGTGCATCTCTGCCTTACTGCATCACAGCACTGCAACATCTGCAACAGGTTGATCCTTGAGGAGGGGCCAGTTTGAAAGAACCAATAGGAGCTAAGTAGGTCCCAGCCCCTGACCCTGTCATCAACCACACTATCACTGAAACATCCTAGATTACATCAATGGCAAAAAATGTGTCAGGAGCAGTGGGAAAGAGTTAATTTAAAATGGAAGCATCTAAAGACAATGGAAAATACAGCTGCTTTTATAAGAAAAAATATCAAGTGGGGGCAGAAGACAAACTCCATGTCATTGCATAGGGCTATCAGATAACCACTTGTCTCCCCCCCCCTGAAAATGTGGCCCTCCCCTTTTCACATTAGTTCTAGCCCTCATTTCCCCTTGTTTATTCCTCCTTTGAAACAACAAAGACAGAGGCAGATGCAGAAGCATTTGCAGAATAGGACACTTGCATCAGAATGCTGAAATAATTTCTGCAGTAGACTTTCTGCCCCCTAAGTACAGACAACTCCAAAATGGATGGATTGTCCATATCATCATTTGCCCCCTCTGCCCCTGCAAACCTCAAGTCCACCCCTCCCCTCCCCTTTCAAACATTAGAATACCCAGGATCTTAATTAAAACATGCTCCTTTTGCAAGTGTGAAACAATTCTTGCGCACAGGGGCAGGGATGTGGCCTACTTTAAAAACTTTTGGTGCCCCCCCCCACTCAAGCCCAGCTTTATAAAAGCCGATTATTCAGGTAAGAAGTCTTGAATATCCAGAAGTGGAGGAAGCCCAGTCTTTAACTTTGACTGCCCCTCCCCCATCAAAACATTATCTACAAAACTCAATATTTACCTCAATGAAGAATCCTGTCCATCCTTTGTCTGGGTTTTTCATTTCTTTCTTATAAACATTTGTGCTCTTTCCAAGAACGAAAAAGACAAGAAATAGCTGATTACTGTTTAGAAAGTTGAAATCATCCATGAGGAAATAAGCTATCAAACCACTGGTGTATCTGAATAAGTATTATTTACAAAGACTGATAATGGCTTTTTTTGAGTTTTTGCTAGTTTTGGCCAGATTGAGCCCGAATGTGCAGTCTGGGGAGCTGACCCATATATTGAGAAAGGAAGGCAAAGCAGATAAAAACAAATGTTTTGCTGCATTGAAAATGGCCAGATAGGAGAATCAAGGAGCTGGCCCAAGGTGAGATCTGGATAACCACTCTATCTGATGAGTTACTATGTGCTAAAGCTTCTTCAGATATGACAGATGAAGGAGCTGCTGAGGTAGACACTCTATGGTGAGATATGTTGGGAACTGTAGTGTAACAGCAATATTTAAACATCCATAAGTTTCCCATCAATGGTTTATATACCTAGGGGGTGCTTGCTATTAATTGGATGGCTTTATTTTTCTCCACCAAAGCTGAATGAATGAATGAATGAATGAATGAATGAATGAATGTCTACTCACCACTTTCTTCACCTTAGCACGATTCCATTTAATAGGATTCCTTTTAGCTTCTTGTCCAGATAACACGTGCATCCGGAAATCTCTCCTACAGATGTTAAAAGTAGAGGAGAAAATTGTACACTCCAGTATTTTTTCTTCCTCCTTTTTGGAATTGGTTTATTTCTCATTTTAATTCTATGTCTTCTTTTGGTTTATATCATTTTTTTTAAAAAATATGTCATTTGGTTTTGCAAAATTAACTCTCAAAAACAGACAGAAAATGAATATATATATATATAAATGTATAGGGCCCCAATACCTTGTTTCATCGTTAGTGTTAGCATAGTAAGCATAGATCAATGAAGGCTCCTGGTCTGTGGAAAAGTAAATAGCTCCTCCAGTATTTTTCTAGAAAAAGAGGAAGGAACAGTGAGAAAGAAATGAAGGCAGGTGTCCTTCTGAGTGTTGTTTTCCTTTTCCCTAAATGGAAACAAAAACACTGTTGGTATGTAAATCAAATCTTGGATGCCCATGTCATTAATGCTGCCTTCTCCAATTTGCTGCTGTTCTGATGTATTGGAAGTCAATCCTCATCACCCTCTATTATGACTGGATGAAGTCAAGATATGATGGACCATCAGTTAAACTGCTTTCTACACACCTGATCTATGGAACAAGCAAACTTCAGTAACTTGAAGCTGGATTTGATATTTGGAAAGGGTAAGAATGATGGCTGCAAAACATGCACTAAGAGACAAGCACATCAGTGCATGGGTGGGTTTGTGATTCTTCTTTTTAAAGGATGGGGACTTTCTGTTACGTCTGTTTAAGGTTTACATTCCTATTCATCTGATGCCTTCTGTTCTGAGAGAATTTTATGGTTACTGGACCACAGAGAGCTCTGTGCAAAATCAGCAGTGGAAGCAACATTGGAGCATCAGGAAAGAGACAGGCAAGCGAATCCTTTTTGCCTTAGCTATCTCACCTGCAGTGAGATCATTGGTAAGCTGGTATCTGGGTGGACAGGACTGAATCTATGGACCCTGATCCTTACCCCAACAATTGGTATTGCATGTGGTCCTCAGGGCTGTAATCCTCCTGCTCCAGCTCTCCTTCTCCCACCAACCCCAGTTCTCCCACCCACCCTTATCACCCCAGTTCTCAAAGAATGGAAAGTACATTTTCCCACTCAGAATTGGATAGGGAGTACAGTCTATATGGGGTGGCTGGGACTAATGTTTGCTCAAAATAAAGAAATAGCTAATTTAAACACTTACTTAAAAATAATGAATAACGTAACAAAGGTTTCCCAACAAGTGTCCACCAGGGGTATTAGTGACTGAAACCCTTAGAATTCTCAACCATTCCATCTGGAGGGTTCCAGGTTGGTGCTCTCATTGGCCATAATATTGGATATACTACTAAGGTAATAAGGGGTGTTCTAAATTGATTGTTGAAAACGCCTTTTTGTGGGAACCTAAACTCTTATTTTAGCATAGCAGAGCAATTATTTTTGGCTGTTGTGAATAATATGTCTCTCACCACAGTCCTGTTCCAATGGACCTGGGGATGCTGTTGATTCTGCATGGTGATAAGGTAAAAAGTGGTGATTGGAATTCTGATACTCTCTCCATAGAAAGCTAAGGCATGGTTCATATTTGGGATGATCCTATAAATGATCAGGGTGAGAACGGTGTGAAATGTATGCATTGCTTGAATAGTAAGAGTTCGCTTTGAAACAACTTTGCACAGTTGCCTATTTAATTTTGCATTGGCACACAAAGTAAACAAATCCTTAAGTCTGCTATGGTGTTAAAATAAGCTGCAGCACTGGGTTATTTTTCTGCTCCCAAACAAAATGCCATTCCTCCTTTACCCTGACCAAGGAGGCTATTTAGTGATCCTTGGATATTATATAGGATTGATGCTACTCATGTATCGGCAAAATCCAATAAATCCACAAACTATATCAGAGAATTCGAATTCAAGATATAATCTGAGGCAATTTCCAAATAAGGCAAGCTTGTCATTATTATAAGGCATTTAGGAACAGTAAGTCTGATTCTTCTCCTCCACTGCCTCTCATTAAGCTCTAGATTAACTAATTATCTCATCCATTGAGTTTATTGTCCGAAGGAGGGATTGGACTTTGCCCAGCACAATTTTTTTTTCATTTTAAATCGAAACTGACCATCTAACCTATGCTACCAGTATAGTTGTTGCAAGAGTTGAATTGTAATTGTAATACAATCCCTTGGATGCACTGTTTTTGTACAATTTATTTGCAACTCATTAATTCAAACTCTCGCTGAGCACTGATTATTTCTCAACTCCCCTCCACTCTTCTAAAAATGCAACCCTCTATATATATTTATATGTAGGTCTTTGGTTATTTGGGTTTTCTCCTGCGTAAAATTGGAAGTGTCTTGGCGATGTTTCGACGAAGTCACATTCGTCATCTTCAGGCTGGTGTCTTCAGCCTGAAGATGACGAATGTGACTTCGTTGAAACATCGCCAAGACACTTCCAATTTTACGCGGGAGAAAACTCAAATAACCAAAGACCTACATATATGTATGTATGTATGTATGTATGTATGTATGTATACACACACACACACACATATAACAGAGAACATTCTACTATGGCTCAACTCACCGGAGATATTTCTTTCCTGTTAGCTGATTAAAATAATAATAAGAATTGTCAGGCTGGCCCATTTCATCTCCTGATGCCACAATTAGATACTTTGCTTTGTTGACATAATGCTCATTATATTCTGGGAACAGGAAAAAAAGGGGGGGGAAAGGAAGGTGTGGGTCTCAGCCTTGCCTCAAGTTGAGCACAGAGCAAAATAGGATAGGGGTAATTGTTTGGAGGAAAGAGAATAGAACTGCTTTTGATATTTAATTTGTCCCCTCACCCACACCTTAACTATATGTCAGCCCTTCAAGGCAGACGTGGACACCAACGTAGAGGGTCAAAGTAACAGAATCTTGAAACTCTGATTGCATCTTCCCCTCCCTGCCTTTATCCTGAAGAGAATTAGGGAGGGTCTGGTCTGAGACATTTTCTCAAACAATTTCTTCTTTGGGCTGAGATTTCTCTTATCCGACCATTCCATTGGCTATAGCTCTCCCACCTGTTCCTCAAGGTTATTCTCACAGCCCATCATTGTATGCCTCAGTTTCTTTCACATACTCTGCATCTCCCTAAATCCATTTGTCTCCTGCTAAACATCACAGTCCTATAATCTAGTCCTTCATTAATTCAACCCATTCATTTCACCTTCGGTGGTGCTTACTTACTCAAAGGGTCGATATTCGAAGCAATAAGTTCAAAACGGGGATGATCGATCTGTTGAGTAATATTGATGTAGTAGAAAGGTGCCAGTGCGAAACTCCAGCCACAATATGATCTGTACTGGTGATGTAAATTCTGCAGAAGGTTATAGCTGTGACCTTTTGATGCAATGAAGGGAAGCTTGACAAAAAGCTAAATTGTTGGCATTAGATTTTTAAGTAACTGACTCCCCAGTCACATGGGTAGACCAATTCTGCAAGTACTGAACATTGTTTGGCTCCTGAGGTCCTGTCAGTAATCCTGGGTTCAAACCATATTGTAGCATAAATGTCAGCTTTTCCCAACCTTGTGCCCTCCATTTCTGAGAACTTCAACTCTCTGAAATTTTCAGGGGGGGCAGGGGATTTGCTATGAACTAGATGGGGTACACAAAAGGAGGTCTTGTAACATAGAGCCTTAGAAAGAGATAGCTTCTTCGAGGGACATTTTAGTTAGGACTTTTGGAATGCATCTATTTTTTTTTGTGACGCATCAGATAACATGTCTGCTTTGAAGCAAATGCTTATTTTCAATTTTTTTTTAATTTCGAGTGAAGTAACAGAGATGATAATTTCACTGAACTTTTCTAGGGACAAAGGAGAGACTTCCAATTATTTTTAGGACAGTCTAACTGTACTCCTCCTTTAAAAAAAAACCCAAATGGAAAAACTTTAAATTTTTGTTTTCTTTCTGGCAGTCATTTTGTATTTTCTATAAATCCTTCACCTTACCGTTACACTAGGACAGTGGTGGTGAACCTATGGCACGGGTGCCAGAGGTGGCACTCAGAGCCCTCTCTGTGGGCACGCGCGCCGTCGCCCCAGTCCTAGGCCTTCAGCTGGGTTTTATAAAACCTTTTTGTTTTAGGCCTTTGCCGCTGTATGCAAAAAAAAAAAAAAAGGTTCAATCAGTCAATTTCAACTTCTCGCGGGGAAAAAAAAAGATCTTGCAAAGTTGGAATTGATTGATTGAACTTTTTAGTCCCACCCAGTCTGCTGTTACCACCGCAGCCACGCCCACCCAATGGGCCACACCTACCCAATGGGCCACACCCACCCGGCACTCGACGATGCATAAGTGGGTTTGGGGTTGCAGTTTGGGCACTCGGTCTCTAAAAAGTTTGCCATCACTGCACTAGGATGTTGGGAGGAGGTTGGTGGTAGTTGCTACAGAAACTATTGGCAAAATCTGCAAAGTAGCCTTCTTTTGGGGAACACCCCCTGAGAACTTTATGTACTTATATTTAATCATCTCAAACCTTGAAACAAAATGCCCCTTCCAGTTTATGCAATAATTTGTAAGCCTACATGTTCAAGTGCAGAAGTTTAGATTCATTATCTCAGCTCAATCTGAACTGAGTGGAGAAGTGACATGCAAATAGGAAAGTGCTGGTATTGATCTGACAGTAGCTTTGACAGAACAGAACGTTTTTCCCCATTAAAATGAGAGCCAGCAATGGCAGCTTGGTCGTAGGTAATAAAACCTGATGTTGAAAAGGTCACGAAAGGGTGAACGATACGACCACTCCTAGTAACACTCCAGTTCAGGTCTTTTTAGATTTTGTCCGACAAGTGGGGAGAAGGTGGCATTGGGTTAAAAGTAAAGGTAATCGACTTCAGTGGGTTAATTACAGACTCTGGTAGTCCGAAACCAATGCATAAGATTCGCGTTTAACTTTATAATTATGGAACTCCTTCAAAAAGATAAGAAGCTCCTTTAGAAAAATCTGGAGAAACAGGAGATTTCTTCTGTTCCAAGCCAATCCAGTATACACAAAGTACAGGTGTATAGGTACTGCATCTGAAAACTCTCACCTCAACCAAATTCAGGACGTCCATAACGACTGAGACAAATGACACCACGCGCTTGTCAATGGCTGCAGTCAGCCAAGCAATCCATCCACGCTAAGAGGGGGAAAATAGAAAGATGGAGAAGAGCTGCTGGAAATAAACTCAGGAATTTTTCTGAGATGGGTAGCCTTTTAAACACTTTAATGAAGAAAGACAGTGATGAGGAGTACTTTTTTGATGTTTACAACTGCATGACCTACAACGCATCACACCACCACTCTATCACATTAAAGATTAATTGTAGATCTATATACATTTCTCTCATAACATACTTGCAGAGGGTTTTTTTTTTGCTTTTTGTTTGCTTTTATACTATTATACAGCTGTCTTGGTAGTAACTTTAAAATTTGTGCTGGCAGCCACCAGAGAATGAAGAAGGATTTCACTCAGGACTCAGCTGTGTCTCCTTTGATTTTTTCCCATCTTTGAGCAATAGCAATAGCAATAGCAATAGCTTATAGATTTATATACTGTCCCATAATAGCTTATAGATTTATATACTGTTATATACAACACTCTCTGGGTGGTTTACAAATGTCAGCCTATTGCCCCCAACAATCTGGGTCCTCATTTTACTGACCTTGGAAGGATGGAAGGCTGAGTCAACCTTGAGAGTTGTGGCAGTGCAGTGGTTAGAATGCAGTATCGCAGGCTAACTCACTGCTCACTTCAGGACAGTGGTGGGATTCAAATATGTGAACAACCGGTTCTCTGTGTGGATGCTGCTTCCGGAAGTCCGTTCTGGGCCTGGGCAACAAAAAATTAGCTACCGGTTCTGCCGAAATTGTGCGAACTGGCTGACTCCCACCACTGCTCTAGGAGTTCGAATCTTACCGGCTCAAGGTTGACTTAGCCTTCCAAGGTCGGTAAAATATGACCCAGATTGTTGGGGACAATATGCTATCTCTGTGAACTGCTTAGACAGGGCTGTAAAGCACTGCGAAGTGGTATATAAGTCTAAATGCTATTGCTATTGAGCCCATCAGGATCGAACACCAGGCTGTGGGCAGAGTCAGGTTGCAATGCTGCATTGTAACCACTGCGCCACTAGGGCTCAGCACTATGTAAACCAGGGGTGTTAAACTGCCGGCCCACGGGCCGGTTTCATCATATCGAAGCTGCGCCCACCCCATTGCCGGCAATGGCAAAAAAGCTCTGATACGTTGCACGACGTCACGTGACGTTGCGAGTTTGACATGTCTGATGTAGACTCTTGGATGCCAGACAAATTTACAGGGATTATCACACGTGGGCTGCAAAAGTCCAGGCAACCACTAGATATAACTAGCAGGTATAGAAAACTCTGTTGCCATTTGGAGCTCATCAGAATTTTTGCAGCCAAGTTATGTTAGCTCTACCAAGGAAGAAATAGAAGCAGAGAAGACAAAGGGGGTGGGGGAATAAAAGGGAGGGATCCACCAGAGAGTGAATGGAGAGCACACCTTAAAAAAAAATTCAATGTAGAAATGGATTTTTTTAAATAATAATAATAAAAAAAAATTTAAAAAAATTCTAACTGTCCAGCCATCTTACTTAGGCCTTGGCCCTCTCAGATACCTTGGATGAGCCTACTAGCATAAATTCGGTGATTTGTACGTCTTCACAAGTCTGTTTCAGCAAGAAATCTGTAACTGTGTCCATGGCTCGCACAGTGGCCTGCACAGGAAGAGAGCAGGATTATAGCTTCTGCAAAGAGACAGACTTCAATGCAGATTTGACATGGTACATTCAAAGCATCAACAAAATTATGGTTTAAACATATATGTTTAATAGGCTCCCGTGAAAAACCAATATCTCTCTGCTGAAAGGGGGGGAAACAGAACAAGCAGTGCTCAACATGTGAGACAGCAGAACAATTATTGTATATTTTATTCATTTCCCATAACCTGAAAAGTTAGCCATCGCATCATCTATGTCATTAAATGTTTTGTGGCAATGCTAAGCTAATCTTAAAGCAACCACAAGATTTTATTTAGGTGCGTCTCTTTAAAACTCCTGTCATTCTTTTCTAAATGTGGTACGTACAATTTATTTGCTAATGATTTTTTAAAATGAAATCTTCCTAGGAAGAGAACAACAGTATTTTAGAAACCTTTTTATTGTTCACACCTGTGAACAGTTTGGTCTGAGAATGCCTTTCTTTCGTCTTTCTTTTCACTAACAACTAAGCATTGCTGATGTTAAATAGAAAGGAGTTTTCTACAGCTCACAGGGTAATCACCATGTGGTCTAAATAGCAACGTCCCCCCCAACCTTTCTGGCTTGGCGGACCAGAGGGGATGGTCCTATGTGAGTGCACATCTTAATTTGCACCAGTGCCTGCTGCCCACACAAATGGAGCTTCATGCGTGAGTGCCCACAGCTCACACAAGTGGAACCGTACATACCGGCACGCACTCACTCACCACTTGTGTGGCCTGATGTCATATATAGTACTATAATAATAACTATAACAACAACGTTGGAAGCGACCTTGGAGGTCATCTAGTCCAACCCCCTGCAGTCCGTCCTTTGGGATACGGTAAAGTCTGTTTACCGACAGGTCAGAGAAGAATTTTTTAAGGTCACAACCTCGTAAGTATCCAAGACCTTCATCCAACAAGGTGACTAATTAACAAGATTAACAGTCCTTTAAAGAAAAATAAAGATTCAACCTATAGAAAAAGTATTCAAAGGTAGGTAACGAAGAACAGGACGGAACAGATGCTTTGGAGAATAGCTCGACTCCCTCTTCTTTGTGGCAACCCCTGAGATATTGGAACACTGCTATCATTTCACCCCTAGTCCTTCTCTTCATTAAACTAGACATGCCCAATTCCAGCAACCGTTCCTTATATGTTTTAGCCTCCAGTCCCCTAATCATCTTTGTTGCTCTTCTCTGTACTCTTTCTAGAGTCTCAACATCTTTTTTACATTGTGGTGGCCTGGTTCCTGATGGGCCGCGGCCCGGTAGTGGATCGTGGACCGGGCGTCAGGGACTCTGGTCTACAGACACAGACATTAGAAGGGCGTATAGCTACACAAGTCATCAATCCTCTAGAAAGTTTCCACTGGGTTCAACAGCCACACTGTATAGTAAATATGGGAAATCTGCAGCCCTCTATATCAGCAGTCCCAACCCTTTTTGAAACCAGAGACAGGTTTCATGGAAAACAATTTTTCCACGGACCAGATAGGTGGGTGGGATAGTTTCACGTGCTTCCCCAAGCCCCCACATGTGCAGATGAAGCTTCGCTCACTTGCATGGCTGGGTTCCTAATAGGGCACAGAGCAGTACTGGTCCATGGCCTGGAGGTTGGGGATTCCTGGTCTATATGTTGCAGATTACCAGTCTGACATTTTTATTCATGCGGGTTGGGGTTGATAGGGATTTGAGTTCAATAATCTCTGGAGGATCCCAAGCTCTACAACCCTATAGTAAAGAATGTGAATTTCAGGATTACCTTGACCATTGGGAATTGGATGATCCAGTCCAGTGAACTGGTTGGATCATTAATAAATCTCCACAAAACATATGCAAACACACTATTTTCTGTTATATTCTTCATCCCAAAAGGATGTTTCTAGAAATAATAAGAAAAATAGTCATTTCTTGTTTAACAAAATAATGGCAGATATACTACTTGCTCTAAGGAAGAATGCATTTTGTCCACTTCCCAGCATCTGTTGTAAATTGCTCAGCACTCAGCCTAACCTCTTTGCTTTTCAAGAGACTTTTAGCCAATAATTTACAATCATACTTGTATTTTTATCTTCAACTGCAGTCTAGTAAAAATTATGTATGATTTCATGTTTGTAACTGCAGTGTATTGCTCTTGTAAAAGTTATGTAAGTACAAGTAGTCCTCACTTAGCAACTGCAATTGGGACTGACATCTCCATTGCTAAGCAACATGGTTACATTGCATGACTGCAATAGACTTTCCATTCAGCAAGCCTTCACATCATTACAACTTGCAATTATACGGCTTTATAGCTTCTCCATTGATTTTGCTTATTGGAAGCTAATTGTGAAATGTACAAATAGTGATTAAGTATCTACAGGATGTTGTAAATGCCCACCAGTTGCAAAACACTCAAATGTCACCACAGGGATATTGCCAGGATCAAAATTTCAAGAACTTTTTCTGGATCTGTTCCTGCTGCTATGGAAACTCCATGCAAGATGAAGAATATGATAGAACTATTATTTTCAAGTTTTGAAAGGCTGCTTAGTCCATATACAATAAAGTAGCACAAGAAAATTGGTAGGACTCCAAAGTTGCAGACCAATATATAGCATTTACTCAAGAGCCATATGTGCATGTATATGTTTATCCATTTAAGTTACCATTGGGGTTTTTTGTGTGTGTTTGTGCATGTGTGTGTGTGTGTAGTACACATTATTTCCAAATTTACATAGATTAAGTATTGGAGTACATGTACACGATATACGAATGAGTGATTTCATTTTGTTAAAAAAATATCTCTAAGGGGCTATACTGTGTTTTTTAAAATCCACTCAGTTCATGCCTCTTGAAATGCTGGCTGTTGATTCTGTTTTCTGGTTCTGTTTGAATGTCACTACCTGCACTCCTCTGCAGTGCTGCAGGCCATAAAGTCTATTGCAGACTTTTTCCATCAGGAGCTTCTTTGGGATCCAAAATTATTGCCCTGCGTCACTCTCTCTCCTTTGAAAGCCAGAAGGGAACTTCGAAGCAGGTAAAACCCACAAGTACTTACGTAGAAAGTGAGAGGCTGGAAGGGGATTTGCATCAGAAGAACTGCAAGCCTGCCAAGACAAACCAGTCAGTCCAAATCTGTTCTGAAGAACAAAAACATCGCCCCACTTTGGCAGAACCTGCTCTGTCATAAGCAAACTCAAACAAAATAGTTTGACACCAACAGCATCAGGCAGATGCCGTTTTAAAATTAGTCAGCCTGTGGGCTGGACCCAGCTTTCAACCCCTTTTTATGACCCCATGAATCCCCCAGCTGTCACAGGGCTGAAAATAATAATAATAATAATAATAATAATAATAATAATAATAATAATAATAATAATAATAATAATAATAATAATAATAATAATAATACTGTCAGTGGCTAGCTGTTATGTCAAGACTATTCCATTATTCTAAAGAGAAAGGAACAATTGAAAGGGCCCAAGGTTTTCATTTCAACAAAATGAAAATCAAACCACAGGTACATAAACATCCATTCATCATCCCACCCACTCATCAGAAAAACAATAAATCTGAGTTCTGCCATCCTGGGAGCATTTTGTCACCACTTTTGTCTCTCCACCCTCACCTCCCCCCCAATCCATATATGTCAGGCAAAGATCTGACCTGCAATTGTAACGAATAGGAATTGATTATGTTGCATTGAATGAACAACTCATTTAGTAGCTAATTTATATTTATCAACTGTAGCAAAACTCTGATTTTTTAGAGGTGGCTGAAAAGCAGAGAACGGTGGGTATGTTTGCTGTTTAGTAGCTAAGTGTCCTGTAATGCAATCAGCTTGCTCTAAAATTCATGGCCCTCGCTCATGTACTCTAGGGCCATGTTTAGCTATGTGACATTGAGAATAATTCTGCTTTTCAGATGATTAACATTAGGCTTATTCCACTAGATCCAACTCTAATATAGTATTGCAATATAAGAAAATAATGGATTAGTCTGGATTTGAATTTTGCTGGAGTTAAAAAACAGTCTCCATTTAAAAAACTCTTAATGACACGTAAGTGCAGCCTTGGAGAAGATATTCGAATAATTATTAAACTATTTTTAGCAAATACACTCATAATTTATAGATTTCTTTTTTAATCATAACCCCCATAATTTTCTGACCCTGTCTTATACAGGTAGTCCTCAACTTACAATCATTTGTTTAGTGACCGTTCGAAGTTACAGCGGATCTGAAAAAAGTGACGTATGACTGTTTTTCACACTTAGGACCATTGCAGCAGCTCCATAGTCACGTGATCAAAATTTGGATGCTTGGCAACTGGTTCATATTTATGACGGTTGCCATGTCCCGGGATCATGTGATCAGTTTTTGTGACCTTCTGACAAGCAAAGTCAATGGGGAAGCCAGATTCACTTTACAACCATATTACTAACTTAACAATTGCAGTGATTCACTTAACAACTTTGGCAAAGGTTGTAAAATGTGGCAAACTCACTTAATTATTATCTTGCTTAGCAACAGAAATTTTGGGCTCAGTTGTGATCATAAATTGAGGACTACCTGTATTCAATACTTCAAGAACCAAAATAAACAAAGTTGGAGATAGTGAATGTCTTGTCTTGTCCCCTAACAAGGTTTTGTTAGTTATTTGTGCTTTCTGAGAAGTATAAATCAGCTTTACCTATTTAATAAAGTTCATATGTTCCTGAAATTTAAACAACAACAAAAATCCAAATCATCAAAGGGCTTTTTCTGCATCTAAGAATATTAATATAGCTTGAAACTTATAAATTAAGGTCATTTGTGGGTATCGAGTTGTTAATTTTAGAAGATCCACTAGAGGGAGTAGAAGCAGTAATGGGAAAAATCAAAGGAATTTCATATATTAGCAGATTTAAGATTAATAAAGAGAAGACAAAAATATTAACAAAGACATGAAACCATAAGATTAATTAGAACTGATGGACAAAATGTGACTTAAGAGTGATAAAAAAGTAAAATATTTGAGTATTAATGTGACAAATATGAACTGTATGCTATTTCAAAATAATAATGTTAAGACAAGGACAGAAATTAAGAATGACATATTAAGATTGGAGAAATTAAAACTGTCATTGTTGGGGACAATTTGTGTAATAAAATGATTTCCCCCCCAAAATGATATTTTTGTTTCAGACAATGTATGTGTTTTGACATCAGATATACTATTTAAACAATGACAACAATATATATCTGAATTTATATGGCAAGAGAAAAATATTAGGATTAAATATAACTTGTTTAATAAGAGAAAAGACATTATCTATATTTTTATTGTGACTGGAAGCATCTTTTTAATTTTTTTGTGAAAAAATGAAAAAAAATGAAAAGAACGAAGTCGCAATTTATGGTTTTTATGATTAGACAGGATAGATTATAGAAAGAAGAGCAATATGATGTGACTTTAGAGAAAGAGAGATGTATGTATGTATGTACAGTACTGTATTTTCTCTGTATATAAAAATTCCCTTGTCATGCTTAGGCATGGTCTATGTCTTCCTAAATCTCGGGTCCTCTACAGAGGCCTGAGAGTCTGAGGATTATCTCAGCTGTTCCTTGCACTGCACTCTTCTGGACAGGGAGCTCTGATGGGATCTGTTGGAGCTACTCCCCCAGCTTAGGAATCAACTGGTCCTATGATCACTGGGACAACTTTGGCTTTTACATTCCACATCATCCCCAGTTCCTCCTTCAGGCCCTGGTATTTTTCCAGTTTCTCATATTCTCTATATCTTATTTACATATACATATACATATTAACATATTAACAAGAAAAAAGTCAAGGAAACTGTAGGTCCACTAAAGAGAGAAGACGGCAAGGAAATAACAGGCAACAGGGAGAAAGCAGAGCTGCTTAATTCATACTTTGCATCAGTCTTCACACAAAAAGAAACTATAGCACAACATATCAAAAAAAACCACTGCAAAAGACAAATTAGAAACAAAAATTAAAATAAGCAAGAAAATGGTAAGAGAACACCTATCCGCCCTTGATGAATATAAATCACCCGGGCTGACAGATTACATCCCAGAGTTCTGAAGGAGCTGGCAGATGTTATCTCAGAACCATTGCACCACATCTTTAAATATCCTGAAGCACCGGGGAAGTACCTGAGGATTGGAAAAGGGCTGATATGGTCCCCATCTTCAAGAAAGGGAAAAAAACAGACCCAGAAAACTACAGACCAATCAGTTTAACATCAATACCTGGGAAGATCCTAGAAAAGATAATCAAAAAACAGATCTGCGAACAACTAGAAGCAAACAAAGTTATAACTAGTAGCCAGCACGGGTTTGTTAAAAACAGATCATGCCAAACCAATCTTATTTCATTCTTCGACAAAGTGACTAAACTAATAGACCAGTGAAATACTCTGGACGTAGTATACTTAGACTTCAGTAAGGCATTTGATAAAGTAGACCACAACCTATTCCTTGGTAAGCTAGAAAAAGGTAGAATAGACAACATCACCACCAGATGGATCTATAGCTGGCTGGCAAACCATACTCAACAAGTAGTCCTCAATGGCATTGCATCCACATGGATAGAAGTAAACAGTGGGGTACCGCAAGGTTTCATCTTAGGCCCAGTACTCTTTAATATCTTCATCAATGACTTAGATGAGGGAATTGAAGGGGAACTCATCAAATTTGCAGATGACACCAAACTGGCAGGAGTAGCCAGCACCCCAGAAGACAAGCTCAGGATCCAAAAAGATCTTGACAAACTTGAACAATGGCCCCTATCCAACAAAATGAGTTTCAACGTGGAGTAAAGCCAAGTTTTACATTTAGACAGGAAAAATCAAACGCACAAGTACACATTGGGCAAGACCTGGCTTAAAAACAGTAACTGGGAGAGGGACCTTGGAGTCCGAGTGGATGATCACTTAACCATGAACCAGCAGTGTGCAGCAGCAGCCAAAAAAGCTAATACAATTCTGGGTTGTATAAACAGAGGCATAGAATCAAGATTACGCAAAATATTAGTACCGCTTTATAAAACCCTAGTAAGATCACACCTGGAATATTGCAGCCAATTTTGGTCACACAAGCACAACCTGGCTCCCCAAGGAACAACAAGACATTTGGTTTAATGCAACTAGTTAGAAAGTGTCTTCTGTGACATTGTGAGTCAATGTGATATGAAATTAAATAATGACTTGAGATGTCAAAGTTCAAATCTAACTCAGTTGTGAAGGTCACTAGCCAATTTGCTCCACAGAATAGTTGCAAGAGTAACATAGGATAAGTCTTTCTGTGGGCACTTTGAGGTACCTACTCTGTTCTCTTTTCCTGGCTTCCCCCTCCCCAAATTATTTCCATTGTAGTGATTTATAGCATCTTCATACACTGATATAACAACAATGAAGAGATGTTTTATATTTTCAGAGCAATACATAATGCTACTATAAATCATGATTATGCAAATAGCTGAAATCCTCATTCAGTCTTCCTCCCTCTAATTGCTTTGCTTATTGTTCTGATAAAGTTTGCAGTTATTGCTGTTCCACTTCTACCTCTGCCAGCTCTCCAAAGATCTTTTCCTCCCTCAAAAGATTAATGGTCTTTCTCCTTTGCTGCCCTTAATATCTCAAATTATCTTCTGGAGCCTTTGTGCTGAGCCATCTATCTTAATTCCTTTTTAATATGGTCTTTTGGAGAGTCACAGGAGAATCTACAAAAAGACTTATGATGGACCAATAGGTTGATCAGATGAAATAAAGGAATAGGGTCTTGGAGAAAATGCTGTGATCAAAACTTCTGAAAGAGTGTGTTCAAGAAGTCCAAGTAAGTACCAATAACAATAGTAATTCTTAATCTAGGAAGATAGAGGTACATCCCTGTTTAATCCTACTTCTATTCCACTTTCCTCCCCTAAATTGTTTATTATTAGGTTTTAAATACTAATCTTATATGAAATAAAGAAAATGTAAAAATAACTAGAGATACAGTAGATGTACAGTTGATACAAATTCAGTTGTTGCTTTCTACAACACATCTTCCTGTCTTCAGGTTCCTAATTTCTGCAGGATTGATGATAGCAACAGCACTTAGACTTATATACTGCTTCACAGTGCTACATAGCCCTCTCTAAGTGGTTTACAGAATCCTCCTATTGCCCCCAACAATCTGGGTCCTCATTTTACCGACCTCAGAGGGGTGAAAGTCTGAGTCAACCTTGAGCTGGTCAGGATTGAACTGCTGGCAGTCAGCAGAATTAGCCTGCAATACAGCATTCTAACCACTGTGCCACCATGGCTCCTGGTACCTATGGAAACCATTGAGAACTTTCCCGAAGAAGTTGTTGAACTCCTGTCATTACCCCTCCTTAAGGAAAAGTTTACATACGATCCAGTTGTGACTGCTAGAGTTCTAATCTGATCAGCAGAGTATTCAGCAGGTTCTTCTGAATCGTCATTTCTTCCACTAGCAAGCAAAAGGAAACATGACTTCTTCATCTGTGCATTCTTATATACTTTGGGCACAGCAATGGTCACCATATGCCACCAGATTGTTTTATCCACTTCAGAATCTGGGGATGAAAAGACAGATATACTGTAGTAAAGATAAGACTCCCAAGCCCCACACCAATGCAACCAGACACAAAGTCCAGCAACGATACATTATCACAGAGGTCCCCAACCTTTTGGACACCAGGGACTGGTTCCACAGAGAAAGGTTTTTCCAAGGACCCAAGAGTGTGTGGTTTTGTGCGCTGCCTGCATCCCACAGATGGGGCTTTGCTTTGTGGGAAGTCAGCCCCCCAGAGAAGGAAATATTAAAAGGGCAGAAAATTATATTTCCTCAAAAGATCTTAAAGAGGCAGAAAAGCATGCCCGGTTTTTCTTAATAGCCCCAAGTCTCCCTCTCCCAAGCAGAAACCAGCTCTGTAGAAATGCAGATTAATAATCCATTCAGGAAGGTTGTAGCCCTCCAGCTAGAAGCTTAAGAAGACAAAGAGACCTAAAATCTACATACCACACCCAAACTCTAGGACAGGACATAATAGGATTAACCCACAGATGCCGAAGGGGCACACTCAGACTCAGGTCAAAGTACATGACACAGGAAATACAAAGCCTCAAACAGGAACAGGAAACAACTCCAAACAAAAGCCCAAGAAGGTATAAAACCCACTCCCTACATGTGCTCTCTCTTCTTCCAGAGCCATCTTTCTGTCTGGCTCTCCTCTTCAATAAACTACAACCTTCTTCCTAAAGCAGTCGCCATGTTGTTTATTCCCAAGCTTGGACTGAACCCTGATGAAGACTTTTCCTTCAACAGCTTGTTTGTGCAGACCGATTGCTGGCATGCCGTGGCCTGGTACCAGTCCACGGACCGGGGGGTTGGGGACCCCTGCATTATCACACCATAAAGGGATCATCCACCTCTGTGGGGCAAAAGGGCCTGTTAAGTTGGTCTGCCCCAGGCAACTGATGGACCTTGCTGAGTTCCAGAGACAGCGTAGCACAAGACCTATCAGGCAGTTTGGCTGAGTTATTGGCTATAGCCTCTAATAGACATGTGACTAAGGCCTTGGACCAGATTGCTTCTTATGTGGCCTCTGTGTGCCAATCCCAGGATACTCCTTCGATTTCCAAAGAGCTCGACGAGATGAAATGCCAGAAGTGACACCTGCTTTGGTCTCAGGCCTGGAGTTAATGTATTATTGTATGGGGGGGGCTGTTTTCTTTGATTTGTGTTTCTTTCAAGATTATTTTAGTTCAAGCTGTGTGGTTTCATGCTTTATCTGTTTTTATAATTTTGTACAGTGCCCAGAGTGTACAATGGCCTATAACATTCTTGTGTGCTCCCACATAAGGCAAATATGTAGATTGGGCCTACTGAATCCAGGAACTATTTCTGCTGCTCTCCATTGTTATTTCATTTTACTATTTATGCTATCACATTGCATTTGTATATGGATTTCATTTATTTTAGTTGATTATCCCCCTGAAAACCATAAGCTATAGAGTGATTAATATATTTTTAGAAATGAAGTCAAATAAATCTGAGTGAAGAAAGAGAGAGCTACTCCAGATCCTTCTTTCAGGATTCACCCAGACAACTGCACTAATATACATTCCTCCCATGCTTGGATAGGCAGAAAGATGTGCCCCATGGCATTATCCCATGCCCCTGCCAGTTACAGGTAGTCCTCAATTTACAACCATTTGTCTAGTGCAGGGGTAGAGAACCTTGGCTCTTTTATGACTTGTGGACTTCAACTCCCAGAATTCCTGAGTCAGCATGGCTGGTTCAGGAATTCTAGGTATTGAAGTCCACAAGTCATAAAAGAGCCAAGGTTCCCTACCCCTGGTACTAGTGACTGCTCAAAGTTACAATGGCACTGAAAGAAATGATTTACGACCATTTTTCACAGTTGGGACCATTGCAGCATCCCCAAGGTCACATGATCAAAATTTGGATGGTTGGCAATTGGTTCATATTTATGACAGTTGCAGTGTCCCGGATTCATGTGATCATCTTCTGCGACCTTCTGACAAGTAAAGTCAATGGGGGAGCCAGATTCATTTAACAAACATGTTACTAACTTAACAGTTGCTGTGATTCACTTAACAACAGTGGCAAGAATGATTGTAAAATGGGCAAAACTCAACAACTGTCTTGCTTAGCAATGGAAATTTTGGGCTCAATTGTGGTCATACGTCAAGGACTGCCTGTACTCAACCATATGACAGAGGTCTGCTATAAGAAGGAAAAGAATAATCTGAGGGTAAAGAAACTGGGTGACAAGGGCTCAAAATTTGCAGGGTGTAGGAAACAGGCCCTAAAGATGAATAGATAAGTTAATTAGATCACAGAGTGAGATAGGTGGCTTCAGGGAAAACCAATGGAAGCCTGAAAGGTAATCAGGATAAGGTAATGAATGGAAGAAACTGAGAATTTATACAAAATATAAAAGTGTCAGATTGTGGGGGACTCAATATTAGCAGGTTTGATTCAAAGGGACCAAGCCTGCAAGAAATGGCCAGGAAAAAGATAAGTATCTGGATGACTTAGGTCAGGGGTAGGCAACCTTGGCTCTTTTATGATTCATGGACTTCAACTCCCAGAATTCCTGAGCCAGCCATGCTGGCTCAGGAATTTCTGCTAGAAAGGCTTGAAGTGTTTCTTTTGAGTTGACAATTTGCATTAACTCAACACTTCCCCAAGATATGGGATGACTGGTTGGAGACCAGGGAGTTGAAATCCACGAGTCATAAAAGAGCCAAGGTTGCCTACCCCTGACTTAAGTAATCAAAGGAGATACAAAAGAAAACACAGATTTACAATGAGGGAGAAAGTTTACTTAAGAATAAGAGAGGAAAGAGTCAAAAATTTAAAGGAAGAGAACGGTTACTCGTGAGTCAGCTTAAGAAGACAAGAGGGAAATAAGGAACAAATCGTCCCATTTAGGGGAGCAACAAAAGATTACTTGTGAGGAAAGAGTAATAGAACATGCCAGGTTTTTCTCTCCACCTTGCCATGTGCCCAGCTGATATGCCTGCTCACAGCTAAGTTCAGGAAGGTGGATCAGCCCTTCCTATGAAGAGGGCATCCCCCCATGTGTCTGGTGGGAAGAGGACTGGACCCAGAAGAGTGAGAGGTGTCCAGTTTGTGATGGCTGGTGGAGACAATCAAGACTGGCAGAGTCTATGAACAGCCCAATCTGCATTTGGATCAGCAAGGATTCTAGCTGATTCAAGAGAGCACAAGCCATCAGAAATGAGGTTGATTTGTGAGGCCGCTGTGACTGAACAACCTTACTAAGGGAAAGGCTGGAAGTGCTTGAAAGAACACGTGTTCTCTGTCTGAAAATGCATTGCCCTGGCCTATGAGGAAGCAGTGGCATGGGTGAGAGAGACACTGAGCAAATGCCAGATAAGAAGATTCATGGAGCTTTATAGTTACAGTTGCATAAAAATTATCCTTTGAGTTATGTAAATCTGGTTGTAAATTTGTACAGTTATACTTCACCTGGGTAGTGAAATAAAAGATTAAAAATAGGACTTTTTGAATTATGGAATAGGGAGCGGGAGTGAAATGGCCCCCCAAACCCCCTTCTGCTAGAAAGGCTTGAAGTGTTTCTTTTGAGTTGACAATTTGCATTAACTCAACACTTCCCCAAGATATGGGATGACTTGTTGGAGACCAGTCTATAAATAAAATTCACTGCATTTCTTCAAAAAGTGCTATAACTCAGTCATGCTTTGTTCCAATAACTGGAAACAAATCAAAGGAATATGAGTCTTTTGATGCTCAGCAGTGGAGCATCAAGTTACCATAACTTTTGGAAAGCTGGTGGGTGGTTCCAGCTGCATGTTTCCCGGGGCTTCCAATGACAATAGTATTGCATGGCTATTCTGTCTTTCACTTCTAGACAGATTTAAGTAAGTATAGCAAAAATCTATGTTCAAACTACAGGTGGATTATAATAGAAAACAGGATTGGGAGGCAACTATTTCCCATCATGTTTTATGAAGAAGAAGTACATTTTTATTATCTTGTCAGAAAACATCTCCTGCCTTTTTAATTCTTCTTTTCCCAGAGAAGGATTGCATTTCCTCTCCACCAAGAGGAACAATCAAGTAAGTCCCAACTCACCACTTCCAGAGGGCTACTTACCATCCAACCACTTCACTGAGGTCATATTGAGGGAATAGACAGTGGAGTCATGGTGCTCCTCTTTAGACACAAGGGTATAGCTATAATGAAGGTCAGGAAGGTTGACGTAATCCTCCAAAGCTTTCTGATCCATGGAGTAAATAGGGGGAGCATGGATGAAAAAGAAGAGGAGGAACAGAAGGTTCATGCCTCAGTAGACAGTTGGAGCTGTGTGAGGGTCCTCCTCTTCCTTGTCTCTTAGAAGGATCCAGGATTTCCTTTTCAGGCAAATAGGGGGGAGAGATTTACTTGCCTTATACCTCACCTCCAAACTATCATGGAGTAATTTTCAAAAGGAGTGTGAGACCAAATATTCCACATCTGCTTATATGTGCAATTCCAGAGGGCTGAACCTGAGGGACATTATACAAGAGAACCCAATGTCCTGGGGGACGAGTCTCATTGCAAGCATAATTAGGAGCTTTCCTTCTCTTGTTGGAGAGTAAGAAACAGGATCAACATTTAGAGAAAAGTTACAAACATACATATGACAACTCTTTTCCTGATATTCAGCCAGCTGTAAAAAGGAAGCAAAGAATATTATTCTCAAAGCTGTGAAGATAGACCTAAAATAAATATTTAATGCACAGTCTGAAATGTGGTACAAATTGCAGAATTAATGAAAAAAAGGCTCAAAATGGAGAGATAAAAAAAAACCGGCAAGAGCACAGAAAAACATGCAGATATCCATAGGGTTTAAATCTCTCTAGGTTCAAGAAGAAAAAATAATCCTGTCTATTTTTATATGTCTATGCCCTATGGTCCTGAATCTTTGGGGACCAGTAGGCATATGTGGAATTTTGAGAATATGTTGGGATCATGCTGAAAAAAAAAATAGCTGAGAAGGGACATGCTCATTCACAGATTCCTTGTTATGAGGGACATTCCAGAAACAAAGGAACTACTTATTAGAATGCTACTGCTGAAGCCCTTCTTTCTGACAGAAGACTCCCCTTAATCCATGTTTTCTTTGGTCCATTTCTGGGCAGACTGAGCATACTTCCAGAGCATTGGCTGAAGCTGTTCATGTTCACTTTCTAAGAAAGCTTATGTGGACCCGTTTGGAGATCAGAGGCACTCCTGGCAATAAAGATCCTTTTTGTGATAATATGTGAAAATGACCTTGAAACAGGAGGAAGAGCTAGTAGGCAGCCATCATGCCAAAGATAACTCAGCCAACAGAAGGAAAATGAACATGAGAAAGGTCTCAAAAGGGATCTTTCCTAGTTTTCTGGAAATAAAAATGAAGGAGAAGAAAAGTGCTTTTAGACTTGCAAGGTGCGGTTACTGTAACTTTACAATAAGGGTAATCTTAGTACTTATGGCATAATGCCTCTTGTCTGGATATGTTGAAGGGCTGAGACTTGTGAAAGATTGATGTTATGGTTTGCAATATGCTGGCCTCTGAAAAATTTAAACAATTCTCCAGGACAGGGAAACACAAATGGGAAGTGCTTGTAGGCATATCAACAGAAACTCTGGATAATAAATACTCTTCATGCCATTTATGCCATGTCAAAATTAGCTTCTAGGGTTTTCAAGGAACTTAGGCGGAGAGAATAACCTAAACTGCTAATATTATGTTCCTTGCATCATTAGACAATACGTTCTGTTCAGTATTTTTGAAGTCAAAGTACAGAACAACATGCAAACGTTGCTTTGATTGGGACAATATTCATTATTTATCTTGCCTAAAAGGTGTAGAAGACAGACAGGTTTCTGATCAGTGGGAGAACCAACTCTTTTAATGAGAGTTACAAAAATAATTTTAGATCAAATTATTTTTAATTGCCAAATAAAAAATGTCTTGAGCATTCTCAAAGTAAAAATAACTACTGATTACTGTACACCATTCTTCTTCTTCTTGTGCCATATCCGTTATCGGACGTTGGCGATCATGTTGGCGATCCTGTTTTTATCAGCAGCCGCATGAAAAAGTGCTGCTGAGTTTTGTCCAAACCAATCCCTTAGATTTTGAAGCCACGATGTTCTTCTTCTGCCTGGACCTCGTTTGCCTTCGATCTTTCCCTGGAGGATTAAATGGAGTATGCCGTATTTTTCTGGGTGTCGCATCACATGTCCGAAATATTCTAATTTTCATTTTTTAATTGTTTTGATGATTTCCCTTGGCTTTCCCAGGCGTCTTATCACCTCCTCATTTCTGATCTTGTCAACCCAGCTTATACGTAACAGCCACCTGTAAATCCACATTTCAAATGCTTCCAGTCTCTTCAGGTGGCTTTCTGTCAGAGACCAATTCTCTACTCCATAGAGCAGGTATCTTTTTTATATCGTAGACTGTTCGGACTAAAAGTCAGAATCCGAATACAGCACTGACGTCTTCTGGAAAAAGTAAAACTTCTTACGACAAGCCCGAAAAAGATAGGAACAGAAATGAAGTTGCCAGTACAGGGTCGAAAGTACATTTAATCTTGGCTCCACGCACTAGGAAAGTTGAAAAAGATCACCATAAGGAACTGAATTTACACCATTCTAGTGAAAAGGAATCTGATTGGAAAATGGAATAAAAGAAAAAAAAAACTCCACTGAGGATCCTGGAACTTGAGCCAACTTCCAGATAACTCTACCTGGATGATTGAGAATCTTCATTGCATACATCCACTGAGGATACTGTAAGTCTACCTTCCTTTATCAGCACTACACCCAACATGACTGCATGATCTCTGCATATACATCCTATTTCAGGCACTCTGGTCTTAACTTTCTTCACCCTTAAACCTGAGGCACTTCTCTGAATCTGTTCAGCTGGGAAGTCAGTTGAGTGATGTTTTTACAGCAATAGCAGCCTTTACTACATTGCAAGAGTACAGTGTGTTCAAAACAGCACCAAAAGAAATTAGAAAAGAATGATAAAGCATGCAAAGAACGAAAGAGAAGAAAAGTAATTTCTTGTACTGGGAGGGAGAAAAGGATAAAAAAAAGCTTATGGCTTGGTATTCGGCTCAAGTCCATTTCCACTCAATGCTACTTAGAAATATTGTCACCACCTTCATGCATGAGCTGTATTTTAATATTCTGACTGGGCTCAAATGTTGCTTTGAACAACTCATTATAGGTTTTTGGTTCAATAAGTCACAATTGGCTGGATCCATACATTATTCTAAGTCATAAACCAGAAGATAGTAGTCTGCCTGTGGCCAGATGCTATACTCACTTTTTGCAGCCTCTCAAGGTCTCAGGGCCCTTTATTGCTAAACTAATGAAATCCAGGATTACCATATTATGGCCTTTCTGTGAATGCAGCAGATGTGGAGACTTCAAAGGCCAAAACAAGTGCCTTGAGGCTGCTCAATCTTTTGCCTGTCAAAAACAATGATGAATATTCCAAAAATGATAGTTTGCTTAAAGGTTAAAGTCAGACATGTTTCTATAAAGCTCTGGTACTTATGGACTTCATGCTGACAACAGGCCTGAAAACTTGATGATTTATGAATTTGCATATGGTTGTGGGAAAAAGAGATAGTTCACCCCCAACCTATAGGGGGTGGGGGGTGGGGTTGAAGACTTATAAGTTTGTTTATACTTGTGATGAAGAACAGGAGTCACTTCTTTAAATATATCTTTTCTTTTTAACTTTCTCTTTTTTATTTTCTTTCTTTGCACTGTTTATACTTTCTTGCTTCTTTTCATGGGAATTCTCAGCAGGTGGCAGTATAGGTCTGTCCTCATCTAGGCTTAGAAGCTAAGCATTATGAGGTCTGGCTGGCTCTTGGATAGAAAACCCAAAGGGAATTTCACTGTTGTGGGGCGCCTGGGAAGACAAAAGCAATCAAACAACCAAAAGAAGACCAGCAAATAATCTTTGTCTGTTGCCAAAAACAAAAAATTCTATATGAATATGTCCTTTAGTCACCAAAGGCTGAGCTTTCACCACACAGATATCACAGTCCAGAATTGAATATATCACTTCCCCTAACAGCCTGATGTCTCACTCAAAAAGAGGGGGGGGGGAGAGGAACACTGAAAAATTATTTTTTGGGCAAGAGAATCCTACTTTTTAGAGCCAATCATATTATCAAAACAATATGTAATTAATATGATATAATGAAGGTTTAAAATACCGAATAATTGATTTCATTCCCAAACTGCAGCAAATTTGAGAGCTGTAGTGCTGAATATATGCTACAGGCTAAATCAAAGTAACTATTACTTAAGATATCTTTACAGATAACCTGCTTGTTTTAAATATATAAAGTGTTGTGAGATGGGCTGATCATTGATGGGTTCAGAACAGGCATAAAGAGGGATTTTATAACTTTCTTCTCAGATTTTGAAATCCCCCTTTCAAAACTAATAAAAGACAGAATAGAATAGAATAGAATAGAATAGAATAGAATAGAATAGAATAGAATAGAATAGAATAGAATAGGACCTTGGAGGTCTTCTAGTCCAGCCCCCTGCTCAAGCAAGAGAACCTATACCATCTCAGACAAGTGATTGTCCATTCTCTTCTTAAAAACCTCCAGTGATGGAGCGCCCACGATTTCTGGGGGCAAGCTGTTCCACTGGTTAATTGTCCTCACTGTTAGGAAGTTTCTCCTTAATTCCAGGTTGCTTCTCTCTTTGATCAATTTTCAACCTTGTTTATTGTCCTGCCCTCTGGTGCTTTGGAGAATAATTTGACTCCCTCTTCTTTGTGACAGCCACTCAAATACTGGAAAACTGCAATCATGTCTCCCCTATTTCTTCTTTTCTTTAGACTAGCCAAACCCAAGTCCTGCAGCCATTCTTCGTATGTTTTAATCTCCTGGCCTTTGATCATCTTAGTTGCTCTTCTCTGAACTTTTTCCAAAGTCTCAACGTCTTTTTTGTAGTATGCTGACCAAAATTGGTTGCAGTATTCCAGGAGTGGTCTCACTAGGGTTTTATAAAATGGCATTAATACTCCATGTTATCTTGATTCTATGCCTTTGTTTATTCAACCCAGGATTGTATTAGCTGTTTTGATTGCTGCTGCACACTGCTGGCTCACACTCAAGTGATCGTCCACTAGGACTCCAAGGTCCCTCTCCCAGTTACAGTTTTGAACCAGGTCTCGCCTAATCTGTACTTGTACCTTTTATTTTTCCTGCCTAAATGTAAAACCTGGCTATTCTCCACATTAAAACTCGTTTTGTTGGATAGGGCCCATTGTTCAAGTTTGTCAAGATCTTTTTGAATCCTGAGATTGTCTTCTGGGGTGTTGGCTATTCCTGCCAGTTTAGTGTCATCTGCAAATTTGATAAGTTCCCCTTCAATTCCCTCATCTAAGTCATTAATGAAGATATTGAAGAGTACTGGGCTTAAGACGGAGCCTTGTGGTGCCCCACTGCTTCTCTCCATGTGGATGTAGTATCATTGAGGACTACTTGTTGAGTACGGTTTGTCAACCAGCTACAAATACATCTGGTGGTGATGTTGTCTATGCCACCTTTATCTAGTTTACTAAGCAGCATGTTATGGTCTACTTTGTCAAATGCCTTGCTCAAGTCTAAGTATACTATGTCCACAGCATTTCGCTGGTCTAGAAACATGGCCTAATTTCTGTTTTCAAAGTAGTAAGTAATAAATATATACAGTAAATATAGAACCAAATGAGATCATTAAGTGGTCTATAAGCAGAATTGTTATGTTGATTTTTTAAATTCATATATATTCTGTATGCAAATAATAATAATAATAATAATAATAATAATAATAATAATAATAATAATAATAATAATAATAATAATAATAA
>NW_015387077.1:50606-53189 GCF_001527695.2 Protobothrops mucrosquamatus
TCTTTGTTGCTCTTCTCTGTACTCTTTCTAGAGTCTCAACATCTTTTTTACATCGTGGTGACCAAAACTGGATGCAGTATTCCAAGTGTGGCCTTACCAAGGCATTGTAAAGTGGTATTAATACTTCACGTGATCTTGATTCTATCCCTCTGTTAATGCAGCCTAGCACTGTGTTGGCCTTTTTGGCAGCTGCAGCACAGCTGGCTCATATTTAAGTGATTGTCCACTAGGACTCCGAGATCCCTCTCACAGTTACTACTATTGAACAAGGTACCCCCTATACTATACCTGTACATTTGGTTTTTCTTGCCTAAATGTAGAACCTTACTTTTTTCACCATTGAATTTCATTTTGTTAGATAGCGCCCAGTGTTCAAGTCTGTCCAGATCCTCCTGTATCTTAAGCCTATCTTCTGGAGTGTTAGCTATTCCTGCCAGCTTGGTGTCGTCTGCAAATTTGATGAGTTCCCCATCTATCCCCTCGTCCAAATCGTTGATGAAGATGTTGAAGAGCACTGGGCCCAGAAGAGAGCCCTGGGGCACCCCACTACACACTTCCCTCCATGTAGATGCGGTTCCATTGAGGACCACACGTTGAGTACGGCCGGTCAGCCAGCTACGGATCCATCTGGTGGTGATGGATTTTTCTATCTTATCAAGTAGTAGGTTGTGATCTACTTTATCAAATGCCTTACTGAAGGCCAAGTAAATTATATCCACAGCATTCCTCTGATCCACTAATTTTGTCACTTGGTCAAAGAATGCAATAAGATTTGTCTGGCATGATCTGTTTTTGACATATACCCTCTTAGTGGTGGTGTTAATCCAATCCTGTGTGAAAAGTTGATGCCCCTTCCTGTCATATCCTAGGAGGAGGAGGAGGACGAAGAGGAGGAGGAGGAAGAATATATGTTTAATTTTCATCATAATCTATAAAATGGAGTTATTTTGTCGACCCTCTCTCCCAATAATGTTTTTGAAAAAAAAATCAGATTTTCTTTGTTGGTAATGTGAAAGGTTTGAGGCATCATTGACTTACCTTATTTGGTTTTGTGAGTTTTTTTGCTTCTTTTTGGAAAAAGAGTTTAGACTTAAAGTTGCTTTCTTGTCCAGAAATGATTCCTTAAAAGACTACTTCTGTAAATGACTGTTGATCCACATTAAGACTTACTTTAAAAGGCCTCATTTGTTAATTATTAAATCTTCTGAGTAGGTAAAGGAGCTAGGAAAGATACAGCCAATTAAGCAAAAATAAAGACCAATGAAAATAATGAGTTGTAATAGAACAAATGTATTATTTGAGCTGGTTTTGTGCAAATAATATATTTATTAAAAAAATGGAAGAAGGGAGGACTTGCACAATGGGTGAGGAAATTTGCTTTTATGTTCTTTACATTATGTTTAGTCTCTGCCCAATATATATATAGAACCATCAGCCACTTTATTGGTGGCCTAACTCCAGGAAACATTTCTGCTCTAGTTCAAGAAAAGAGAGAGCTCATTGACTCTGCAGAAGGTAAAAACAATGGAAATACTTCTCTGTTTTTACACTGATAAAAATAGTTAAATGCTGTATATATAATTGTATTGTATAGAAGAATAAGTTTATTTAGAGATTAAGAATGATGTATTAATTATATGTATTAAGAGGAACAAATTGTTAGGAATTGTTAGCCGCCCTGAGTCCTACGGGAGAAGGGCGGGGTATAAATATAATAAAATGAAATGAATATTTATTCTGGAATGTCACGTTATGTCCATTTTTGTTTTAACTGTATTATAAATAAAAAACTTTTTAAAAATAAAAAAAATAGTTAAATGAGCTATCGAGCAGTAAGAGTTCATCTAGTATCACAATATTTATGTATTTGGTTGATAACCGATCGATCATTCATTCTACTTTGTAAGAGAAAAAAACCCAGAAGTTTCAGTAAATACATATAATTCTCTAGTGACTATTCATTTATATTAAAAAGAAGGAGCAAAACAACATGCTGGGTTGGGTTAAGAAAAATAAATCCATGAAATATTTATACGGATAAAGACAATGAGACAATTCCTTTAAATACATTTGAAAAGCACTTAAACCATTTAAACCACTTTCTTTTCTATTATGGAAGCTCAGAAGTTAATTTTAAAGGTGCTGTGTTGAAATGAGAGCTACTATGAAATAAAAGAAGATAAGAACGTTCTTCCTGTGTTATTAAAGAAGCAATATGTCGCCTTTTAATGCATTGATGCTTTTTAAAGATGCTCCCTCTTTCCTCATTCCTTCCCCTCTCTTCCTCCCTCCCTCCTCCCTTCCTTCCTGAATCACCCTTTCAGGTCTTCCTAAAAGAGTTAACAAGGCACCTTCCTGCCACAATTAGAAAGTCATGCAATCACGGACTTCCGGTGGCAGGCGACTTCGTCGGTCGCAGCTGTTTGCTGCCTCCCGCCTGTTTTGCGTAAAAGCCGGTTTGACAGCCAGCACCAGCTGTCAAACGGCTTGATACCTTTCCCCTGGGTATAAGGGGATAGGTGAGCTGCCCGGGGTAGGAGTTGAGTTCCCGAGTCGTCCTATATGGACGATGTAGGTGAGAAC
>NW_015387077.1:55473-57347 GCF_001527695.2 Protobothrops mucrosquamatus
GAAAAAAAAAAAAGAAAGTCATGCAAGCAGTGGGAAGCAGCTAAGCTGCATGTGTAGATTTTGTAGACTTGCAAGGTTGATTATATCAATCATGCCAACTAAGGTGACATCATCATCAAGCATGGGTGCTGGGTTCTGCAGCCTACAGGACTCTAAAATTCTGTAGTAGGCAGCCACTTGTGCCCTTTTATAAACAACAGCAGCAACAACACAACAAAAAGTGCAATGAATTTTGAAACCCCAAAGAACCAGAAAACCTCATAATCACATACAGCAGAGAAGCTGTTTACTTGGAGTATGCCAAATATTTTTTTCAGAGTTCAAAGCTTTGGTGGAACCTTTTAAACTCAAATTTTCTTTTAGTATCAATCAGTTTAGCTTTCCTAGGGGCTTTTCCAGCTGTTGTATATACCATTAGATTTTGGGAACTTTCAACAAATTCACAGACGGAAAACAGATAGCTGTGCAATGGTTTACAGCTCATCTCCTTGGGGATCTTAGCGTGCCTATTTTGATTGCCTTGGCAGCTCACAGCCACTTTTCCAATGATCTTTCGCTCTGTTCATTCTTTAAAGAACTTAAATACAATTGTGCGGGAAGTAATATGTGTAGTTGATGAATATAGATATTATGGTAATAATGATCAATGAAAATGTCTGGTTACAGGAATAAGAATGAATCAAATAGCTAATAGCATTGCATGGGTGTTACACACACACTGTGTCAAGCATTCCTCATTGGCATCTTGTCACAAAAGGTTCTCCCACTCAGTTATTGCAGCCAAGCTGGAGCCAGCAGATCCTTAGCCCCATATGAAAGAGCTTCAGCTCCTATAACAAAATAGTATTTATTTTAAGCAAGCATTTTAAATAATAGCACGGCCATTTTCTGTTTCAGTAACTAAAATATGTATAGCAATATTGCACTTAGACTTATATACTGCTTCACAGCGCTTTACAGCCCTCTCTAAGCAATTTACAGAGTCAGCATATTGTCCCCAACAATCTGGGTCCTTATTTTATCTACCTCAGAAGGATGGAAGGCTGATTCAACCTTGAGCCGGTGAGAATCGAACCCCTGGCAGTCAGCAGTCAGCAGAAAGAGCCTGCAATACTGCATTCTAGCCACTGTGCCACCATGAGGCCATTTGGTATATGTTACCTATACTTCAGAAATGATTAATAAATGCTATTTAGTAAAGCAAACCCATTTTTTTATGCTTCTGTGCCAGCTTGGAAAAATGGCATCTTCAGATTCCACTTGATATCCCAGAGATTGATGTAGCAGGAGATTATGCAAGGTCTTTTTTTTAACAACACAGGTGCAACAACTCAATGTTATAATCTACCCCACATTACTGAACTGTAGCAAAAAAATGTAATGCAGGCAGATTATATTATCGAGTTATTGCACCAGTTTTGTTAGAAAAGGACCTTGCATAAAGAGCCGTGGTGGTATAGGTGTTAGAATGAAGTATTGCAGGCTAATTCTGCGATCCTGACCAGCTCAAGATTGACTCAGTCTTCCATCCTTCCGAGGTCAATAAAATGAGGGTCCAGATTGTTGGGAACAATATGCTGACTCTGTAAACTGCTTAGAGAGGGCTGTAAAGCACTATGAAGAAGTATATAAGTCTAGGTGCTAAGTGCTATTGCTATTACTATTATCTAAATTAGGCAACAATTGGTTTCATCATCTGCAAATCTCAGAGCTGTTCCTGTACATATATGGCTCCAAAGGAAATAGCCAAAAGAGTGCTTCAGAGTCACCAACTGCTCAAACAGGAAACTCTATACCATTTCAGACAAATGGCTGTCCAGTGTCTTCTTAAAAACGTCCAGTGTTGGAACATTCACAACTTCTGGAGGCAGGTT
>NW_015387077.1:58230-93681 GCF_001527695.2 Protobothrops mucrosquamatus
AACCTACGAACCATGCAATCATTGACCATGCAGACAGGATTGCTGGGATGTATTTCATGAGTAAGGATATAGGGATTTTGCCAGAAGCAGTGTAAAACCATTTGATAAAAAGAGATCTTCCTGAACTAATAGTGACTTGATGTGGTTCCAGATAATGCTTATATTGTAGAATAATTCTGCTTTATTCACAGAATAAAGCAAAGTAGTCCAGACAAGAAGCACAGCCAGATGAACTAATTCTATTTTATTGTAAGGCAGACACATCAAATTTGCGATGTCACGTGACGTCATGCGACATATCAGATCTTTTCCCCCATTGCCGGCAATGGGGTGGGCGCAGTTTCCTCGTGACGTGTCCGGCCCACAGGCTGGCAGTTTGACACCCCTGTTGTAAGGTTAGTTTAATAGAATCTTGCAAAGTATATCTCTAACATCTCTTTACAGCCTAAGAAACTAGGGAGAGTTCCCTTCTGAGACATTTGCCATGTCCATGTTCCTTGTGTGGACTAAGTTGTCTCTTATCCAACCATTCCTCTGGCTCCAGGTCCTCCCTCCATTGCCCAAGGTCATTCCCATATACCACTCCTTGTTGCTCTCTTTTCAGTTGTAAACCTCCTGGTTTATCTCACTACTTTTGTTTTCCCTCTTTTCATACACAGAGGTTGTTTAAGGAGATGTAGGAAGAGCCACCATACAGTGTCTTAATATCTGGGTTCTGTTTTCAAGCAGACCTTGGTACTTCATGCTGCTAAGTGGTTCCAGTTATCTAGAGATATCCTAAGGCAATCAGGACAATATGGTTTAAGTGTATTTACTCAGAAGAGTTCCATGAGGCTTATCACCAGAGAAATCTAGTTACAATTGCAGTCTTATCTTTCTAGAAATTGGTTTCGCTGAAATTAGTGCATATTGCTTCCGAGTAAAATAAATTGTCAATCAGTTATGCTTTTGTTGCTATCTTTACACAACTATTCAGAGAACCATTGAATTGAAAGGGACCCAGAAGTCACTTAGTTCACCTCCAATGCTTTGTGCAAGGTCAGCTAAAGCATTTTAGATAAATGGCCTCATAATGAAGGGGACTATATCAGTACAAAAGGTGCTTAATAGCAGGAAATTTCTCCTAATAACCACTTCCCTCTTGGATAACAGAGAATAAGTCCATCTCCTCCTCTGATATCTTTAGATAGCTAGAGATAGCTATTTTATCTCCTCTCAATTTTCCCTTTTACAGGCTAAACATGTTTGTTGCTGATTTGCAGTCATTTTTCCATTTTGTGGCCTCCACTATACTCACTCTAGCTCTGTGAGTGGGCTCTGCTTGTCAAAAATTCAGAAAATGCCTACTTTGACTCTGCTGGTATGTTACCCCGTTCTTATAAAACAATTCATAACAAAGAATAATACATTATATAAAATTAGTTAAACTTATTATTTAATAAATAAATACATAACTGTAAATATTTTTTTGAAATGCCTATCTGAGGCAGCTCCAGGGTGCATGAGGACTGGAAACTGGAAATGTTTGGAAAATGTTTGGAAAAGAGCAGAAAAGCACAGCCTGTTCCTGCATGATTTTCAGAGGTTGCAGAGGCTGCACAAGAGCAGGGTCTTCTCATGAGAGTTTCCAGAGATCTGAATACAGAATAAAGAATAACAGAGTTGGAAGGGACCTTGGAGGTCTTCTAGTCCAACCCCCTGCTCAGGCAGGAAACCTTATACCATTTCAGACAAATGGTTGTCCAGTCTCTTCTTAAAAACGTCCAGTGTTGGAGCACACACAACATTTGGAGGCAACTATCAGGAAATTTGTCCTTAGTTCTAGCTTGCTTCTCTCTTTGATTAGTTTCCATCCATTGCTTCTTGTCCCGCCTTCAGGCACTTTGGAGAATAGCTTGAGTCCCTCTTCTTTGTGGCAGCCCCTGAGATATTGGAACACTGCTATCATGTCACCCTTCTAAGTACTTTCTGGGTGTGGTCTGTCAGCCAATTATGCCCAGGGTTTATCAACCTTTATTCATTTGTCCTATCCCTAAAAAGCATACATAAGCACACAGAGAGGCAATAGCAAACTTTACTGATAAGTTTTGTAAATAAACTAAGGAAATGTGCATGCAAATGCACCACATGGGCACAGTAGAGAAATAGGCTCCCCAAAGTTCAAACAGCTTGCCTTAAAAGTGTCATACTCCAAAACAGTGAGCGTAAGAGTGGTCAGGCAAAGTCCAAGGGTCCTCAGCCAATGCAAGTCCAGAATCCAAGTCACAAGGTTTCCCAATCAGGAGTCACGGCACACGGAGTCTGGGTAAACCAACACTTATAGCCAACAGAGAGCCTTATGCTCACTGGTCTTTTTCAGCCCTGGTGTTGCCCATTTGGGAGGTTGAAACTCTTTTCTTGTAAAAAGCTTTCAGTACAGTGTCCTGTTTTGCAGGATTTCCCATCTTTCCTGGATGCTTATCTCCTTCTGGATTTCAAGTCATTGGATCTGACTCAGGCTCCATCACTGAAGTCTTCTGAATCCAGTAGAATCTTTCTCCCCCCCCCCCCGCCGCTCCTTTAACATTATGCAATCAGAACTAATATTCCTAGAGCTTTAATCCAGAAAGTTTTTGTGTATGTAGCCTCATCTTTCAGGGGGAGTTGAAATAGTAATTTTTATGAAATGTTTATTTCAATAATAAATAAAATATGCTTGTTCGACTGTATTTCATCTTGTAAACCATTGGGAGTTTAAAATGATTTGATGCCACAATCAGTCAATCACTTCTCCATCCTTTAATGGATTTTTCATTTCTGCTTTATAAACACCCACTTCCTGCAGAAAGAAATGAACATATTCTTCTTAACAGCCATTTATAGAACATTTATAAGGCTAAATCTGAAAGAGACTAACTAGATGTTTTATAACAGGGGTCTTCAAACTTGGCCGTTTTATGACTTGTGGACTTCAACTCCCAGAATTCCTCAGCCAGCGTGCCTGGCTGAGGAATTCTGGGAGTTGAAGTCCACAAGTCATAAAACGGCCATGTTTGAAGACCCCTGTTTTATAATATCCAGAAAATCCACTATAATGGAATTGCCATTTTATCCTCCTGCAGTACAGGTGTGGTTCTTTGTTCTTTTAAAGTCCCAGGGACAAAGTCCATAACACAGAGAGTCCTAAACTTTTTTGCTATCACACCTTGCTTTAAGTGTAACCTTAATGCCCACACTTTCCCTAAAAAATCCAAATACCAAAATGAACACAAATGAACAATGAAAACAATACAATGAAAGTTTGGGAAAGGTGGGCTTCTTGAACTATTATAAATAAAACATCCTTCATGCCTCCTCTGGATTCTGTCTGCACTCCCCAAAGAAGGACTACCTTACAGTTTGGGAAAGCCTGCCATAAGCAACGAGAAAGACACACTTTTTGCAGAATGCTGACCTACTCAGCTTGCTGACCATGAGAGTTTCCACTCTTCCTTGAATCATTCCTTTCCGGGAATCATGTCTTTTGAGATGTGATTTCTCACCACCACCACCACAAATGAATAGTGTAGTGCGTAGGATATATTTGATGGCATTCATTTATGCAGGATTGATTGAAACCCCAAAAAGCTTCTTACATCAGCCAGATTCTTGTTCATCAACCCCAATAAGCACTGGGTTTCTTGCTTTGTATGCATCTCCTGCCTGTTGTTGCTCTGTCATTCAATATGTTGAAAACTGAAACTGGGAATCTCTGATTAAAGCTATTCAGTACCGCTACAACAAACAAGGTGCTACAATTGAGTAAAAGAATAGCTTTATGGTGAGAAAATGTATATGGATATACACTTGACTTCCAGAGCTATTTGAAGAAATACTATTTTAAATGCTAAATCCTCTTATCGCTTCTTCAATGCTGCAGATACCAAAAGGCATGACTCAGTTGCTTGGCTGACCAACAACCCAACGTCTCATCTATATGAGAAAGACAAAAATGTGACAGCCATTAAAATAAGTATTTTTTGAAAGAACAACAATTTGGTATCTCTGGAAAAAACCTAAAAGTGAAGATGTAGTAATATTTCATAGGTGAAGGTTTCTATTTTATGAAGAAATAGACTAGAAGGTAAGAGACGGCACAGAAAAATAACCATTGAAGAATACAATTCATCTTCCACATCTATTTACTTCACAAATAAAGAATACAGAACCTAAAAACTTTCAGGATACTCCTACTTCAATAGCAGTTGTTGATTTATTAGCTGGTTGACACTGAAAGGGCCATTTTACACCCATTGTGTCTAATTATAACCTATATGAAGTCTTCAGGTGTAGTAAGCAGGAACACAAAAAGAATCCATACCTTGTAGATTGCTTGAATGTTATTTGTGTATTTATGTTGTTAATGACGACGACATGCATCCAGAAACGTTGAATGAGACAAACCCAGTTGTCATTCGAGATGTTCATCAAAGAGCTACAATTCCAACATACTTATGCAAAACATGCAGCTGCTGTGACTGAATATAATCTGGCACATGAATGTGAGACAGGATGCTCTAAATTGCCAGAAACTTTGCAGCCAACATTTTTTTTAAATGGTCCCAGACTGCTTGGCCAACAATATCTGAAAGAGGAGTTTCATTTCTTATGTTAGTGGAGCATCCTGTCAAGCTGTGGATGAAATATCATTGGTGTGCCATGCATAAATTACAGACTACAGACAGAAACCTCAGTAAATGTTGCCCTTTATTAGCAACTGGCAATGTAAAAAGCCAGAGGGGAATATTAAAAGAAAACTTGACTTGTATCAATAAACTTCAAACCTCTCTCTTCTGTTTACACAGTCATGTCATGGCAGAATAAAGAAAAGAGAAGTGATGGATGATGGGGGAATGAATGAATCACCCTATGGCTCTTATACACTGCGGTGTTTGTTGGGAAACTGCTGATTTGCCAATAGCAGCAAGAATAATAATGAATGCGTGAATAGATGGAGTGATGCTTTGGTTGTTTCCGAAAATTAATGTTAAATAAGTAAATGTAGGTTATGTATTTGTTTTGCTTCCTTGCAAAAAGGGATGTAGATACTAGTCTGGGAACAAAGTGAAAAAAGAAGGGGAAAAATCTTTTCATCTGTTATCTGGAATTTTAGGCTTCATTATTAGCATTTTAATAATGGTGATATTAGCATTTTAGCAAGGCATCCATATCTCCTTTGAAGTTCAGGAAATTACATTTTCCTTTTAATCAAAACCATTTTTTTAATAGCGAGAACTAGTTTTTTCAGCAATTAAACAATAGGGAGCCGAATAACAGAGCTGGAAGGGACCTTGGTGGTCTTCCAGTCCAACTGCTGCTCAAGCAGGAGACCTTATACTATTTCAGACAAATGGTTATCCAATCTCTTCTTGAAAACCACTGATGGAGCGCCCATAACATATTCTGGAAGTTCCTGAGTACACTTGCAAGTATATTAAGAAAAATAAAACTCAACTGAGAAAGGGGTGACATAAGCTATACATTTGCCACTTATAGAATGTTATCTAGGATTGGTGTTTGCTATTTTCTTGTAATTTGATTTTTGCTTTCTGATGCATCTCATATACTGAATATATCATTTGTTTCTGTACCTTATAAAAAGACTTTAACCCTCCTTAATAAATGCTTTTTGCTGTGCCTGAATTACTTGATGATTTGTATTTTGGACTAAAATAAACCCTCTTGCAAAAGTAAAATTGTTTTCTCTCCGATAGTTAGGAAATAAAATATTCAGCTCCACACAAACCTGGTCCCTGAGTTTCTAGGCAACGTGGCAATATGTTATTTGTGGACATTGTTGTGTGGCTTTAAGGAAGCATCAAGAAGCAAGACATCACCACAGCAGGGCATTTAATACTTACAATGGACACCTGCAGGACAGAAGTTGATGCCCACAAAATGAATTCTAAATGCAAAAGTATTATATCACCTTAAAGCCCACTGTGTTTTGATACAATCATAACAGGTAAAGAGATTATTCTAGGAAAAGGGGAACTTTCCATTTCACCACCTTCTGGGCCAGTGAGGGAATGTAGGTGGAAGAAGGTTCTAGCAGGTGTGACCGTTGATAAATGATGTCACAAGGCTTCTCTTTGGAAACAATATTCCTTGGCAGTTGGAGGATTTCAACTGAATGCCTCCAGGCCCATTAGGTAAGTAAAACCTTTAGCTCTGTTTGCCTGTGGGTGTGAAAAGCCTTTTGTGAGTATCTTGATTCTCCTAAAGCAGGGGTGGCAAATTGCTGGCCCGTGGGCAGGTTGCATCATGCAGAGGCTGCGCCCACCCCAGCTCCAGCAATGTGAAAAAAGTCATGATACGTCATGACACATCATGTGACACGGCGAGTTTGACACCTGTGCCCTAAAGCAAGGGAATCCCTGGCAATGTGTAGCCCTCCAAGCATGACAATGCTTAATCTTCTTATCTTTTGGCCATGCTAGGTAGGTAGGGATGATGGGAATTCAACCATTGCCTATTGTTCAGCATTTATTTAATTTATAAAGCCACCTACTTGCTCATAGTGATTCTAGGCAGCTTACAAACAATAAAAAAGTATACAAAAAATAAATATAAAAAACAATAACCCTCAACCCACCCCCAGAGACAACACGTGGTCAAATATGCCATTTGATGGACTCTATCCCACTCTGGATTCCCCAGGCCCGCTGGCAAAAACAAGTCTTCAGGGCCTTACGAGAGTGACAAAGTGGGGGCCAATCTAATTTCTGAAGGGATGATATTCCAAAGGGAGGGAGCCTTCTTGGAAGAGGCCCTTCTTCTGGGTTCTACCAGATGTACCTTCTTAGGGGACGGGACCTGCAACATTCCTTGCCTCCCCAATTTAGTGGGTCAAGTGGGTGTGACCAGCAAGAGACGGTTCCTCAGATAACCTGATCCCAAGCCATATAGGGCTTTAAAGTGACAACCAGCACCTTGAATTGCATCTGGAAGCAAATCGGCAACCAATGTGGCTCCCACAGGAGAGGTGACACATATGCATACCAAGGTCTGCACAAAACCATGTGGGCTGCTGCATTTTGAACCAATTGGAGCTTCCAGATGCTTTTCAAGGGCAGCCCCAGGTAGAATGCATTGCAGATCAAGACGGGAGGTGACTAGGGCATGAGTGACCATGAGTAGGAATTGTTGGTCCAGGAAAGGCATAACTAGCACACAACCTGCAGTTGAGCAGGAGTTGTGAGACCATGAGGACCTCCAGATTACGCACTGGGTCTGTTTGTGGCAGTGCTGCCCCATCCAAGACCAAAGGTGGCAATTCTCCATGGGCCAAAGAACCCCAAACCCAGAGCCATTCGATCTTGCCAGGGTTCAGTTTTAACCTGTTGTTCTCCATCTGGCCCCTAACAGATGCTTTCTTCTCAAGACAGGAAATAACATTGGGAGAGGAGATTTTCCAGTTCGTTATCTGCTCAGCTCTGTTCATTCTGTGGTTAGTTAATGAGGAATCAACATGGCAACAGTGGCTGATAAACGACTGGATTTCATAGAGAATTATTGCACTCTGTCTCTTCGTGTTAAGCCTGACAAATGGTCCAAGTTTGCAACCAGTGAAGAGACTCATACCATGCTCAATGAGTTCTATGAGAAGCCGGATGTGACAACACTAGTGATCACCCTCAATCCTACTGGACAACTAATCCCCTGCCTTGGCTTCCCATCAACACTGAAAAATAAAGGAATTTATTTTGTGAAAAAGAGGCATGAAAACATTACCAAAGATAACTTCCTGGAGGCACTCCTTGTTGGAGACATCAGTCCTTCCCCAGTAGAGCAGATGATGGCTATTGTGGAAGAGGTGGGCTTCCAGTTTTGGTTTGTGGTTCACTACAGAATGCTTCCATTTTCAGCAAATATACAGAGAGGCTGGTGCTTGGACAGCAGGACTGGCTTCAACAAGGCAGATAACTCACAAACATATTGATTAATCCAGGGTCCTCAGTATTGCATGAAAATGGAAGCAAAAATGCTACAATATTATGGTTGAAGCTATTGTTTTTCACTATTGTATAGAGCCAATATGATGCAATAGCTACCGTCCTGGAAGGGGAAAATTCATTTTCCCAGTCCCAATCCCTGTTCCATTCTCAATCCTAATTTATTCCTATAATGGTTCTGAGAGCTTTGCTTGTTGGAAGCTCTCTGGGAAGGTTGCAACATGACCCCAGGATGCATAGTGGTTGCCAAGTACACTGCAGTGGTTGACCTGTCATGAGTCACTTTTTTTGGCACCCTCAGAATCAAAATTTATTTGGTTCTCTTTGGAGAAAGAGCTAGGATTGAAATATAACAAATTACACCTAGCAGTTTCTGGCCTCTTTTCTTTATTCTTATTTCTGGGGGGAAAAAAAACTTTAATATTTCCTTCCAATATCTGTGACACCGTGTGAAATTGCACAGTGATGCCTGCTGTTTAAAGAAATGGCTGAGTCCTCCGTGTGTCTATGCGGGGGTATTCCCAGAAAATCCTATGACGTTTACATTAATCACAGATATTCTCCTCATATATGGATCTAATAGGTAGAATTATGAAAGAAATATCAGGAGAAATAGCATTAATGCCCTGCAGCCAGTGAACTTAAGCTTCTCCCTGTAACTGATCTTGCTGCTTTTTACATATGATGGGCAACATCAGAAGCTGCCTCCTGCTGGTCAAAATATTGGTTGATTTGTCTATCAATAAAGGAGAATATTTGTAGTTCAGGGTTGAAATGATATATCTATTGAAATTAATAGCAGCTCTCTGGAGACTTAGGACAAGGCTGCCCTGCTATCTGTGCATCCTTTTAAATGGGGATAAAGTGCAGAATTGAAACAGAGACCTTGGCATGTGGCCATGCCCTGCCCTTAGGATATGCTCAGTTCCCTCACCAGAAGCATGTAAAGACAGGAACAGGAGCAGGCTGAGATAGTACGTGCCTGAAGGCCAGCAAAAAAGGAAATGACACGAAGAAGCATTGGTAAAACAGTGCTACTAAAGCACTTCTCCCACCACCAATTTTATATTACACAAATTACCACTCTGGTACATATACAAAGCCCTACTCCCACAATATGAGAGAGAAATACATTCTCAGAAATACCAGAAATACAAATACATTCTCAGACACAGGTAACACATATCCTGCCTGTCTATGGAGATTCTCAGTCATCCAGGTCATAGTTATCCCAAAGATGCTTTTTCACAAGGCAACTGGATTTTCTTGTTTTTCTCTAAAGACGTTTCGCTTCTCAGATAGATGATGTCTGATGAGAGAGGGCTGATCAGTTTTGACATGATAGATGGCCTCTTTTTTTTTGAAAGAGGGGTCAAAGAGGCCACTATGTCAAAATTGAACAGCCCTCTCTCAACAGAAGGGGAGGGATACAACATCATCTATCTCCAGTCTACAACACAGTCCTTTCAACAGTTGCAAGAAGGCTCCACACCCATTTGCACTACTCAGGTGACCCTGAAAACACAGATAAAACTCCAGGTGTCCTCAACCACTCTCTAAAAGAATGCAAATGACCAGCTGTCTGCAAGGAGTATAAATCTCTCCATTCCCCACCATCCAGTCAGTGTTGAAGAAGCTTCTTGGATGAGAGGCGAAACGTCTTCAAAGAAAAAGTCCAGTTGCCTCGTGAAAAAGCATCTTTGGAATATCCACCTGTCCTGGTTTAGACCTTCACAGATACATACTGTACAAGTGCCATATGAGCACACAGTCTGATTAGTCCCACAGGAGAAAATGCACATAACTACACCTATGCACAGATGGAACACATGATTTCATTACAAAGAAAGAAAATATCAAAACCTCCTATGGCCATCAGAGGTAAAAGAAGTAGGAGTTTGTTTCTATAGATATATTTTAATGTTGGTAAACATTTCCCCTAGTTCAAACTTTGAAACTGATCTTTTTCATAGATTTATAGGCTGCTTCAACAGTTTAACTGTGCCTAAAAATAAAATTTCCTTGTCTTGCCTAAAATAGTGCACTTACTGTATCTTTTCTAAGAAAGTAATACGCTGAAAGACAAAGGATCGGCGCTTACGCAGCATTATTGTTAATCCAGCATTGTGCATATTACTAGTACATCACTGACATAGCTCTGATATAGCAGCTACAAAAATAGTGACATTACATGAATGCTGTTGTTCTGCAAGGAAATTCCAGGCATGGATGTTTTACAATAGAATGGATTTTTTCAGAAGAGTTTTCGTTTGATTTAGGTGCCATGATCTGTTATGATTGAAAAAAGATACTTGATAAGAGGGTATAAAATAATTCACATTCAAAACACTGTTTCAAGCTCAAAACTGTTTCACTTTACTCCAAAACACTGCTTTGTTTTCAAAACTGGATATCATGGTAATTCTAGGAAACTTTTGAGCTCCAATAGAATTTTTTAAAAAAAATTGAAACAAAATTGTTTCTAAACAATCAAAACTGATTGATGTGAAACTATTTCATACCTGAAACAAATATTTTGTGCTCAAATGGCTTTTTTTAAAATCCAAAATAATTTGAATTTCAAAAGTGTTTTACGCCAGTAGTATATGTTATAATAAAACAATCCTTCTCCTACAGGTTGCCTACTCCCTGTTCATGAAAAGGGTAAACCTAAGTGGGTGGCCTCGCGTAGTAGCTGAAGATGTGATTCGGCAAGCTCACAGGCTGAAAAATGAGATGTTTGTGATGGGAGGAAAGATAAAAGGAAAAACACTGCTCCCTTTACCAGAGAACATGGATGCTCTGGACAGTGTCTCAGAAGTCTTTGACAGGTGGATGCCTTTCAATTATGTCTGCCATCTTTGTGGGGAGTGTGAGAGGATAGGCAGGACTCTTTCAATTACAGTAGTCCTAGATGTACGACCACAATTAAGCCCAAAATCTCTGTTGTTAAATGAGACATATGTTAAGTGAGTTTTGCCCCTTTTTACAACCTTTCTTGCTACAATTGTTAAGTGAATCATTGCAGTTGATACGTTAGTAACCCGGTTGTTAAGTGAATCTGGCTTCCCCATTGACTTTGCTTGTCACAAGGTCGCAAAGAGTGATCACATGACCTTGGGGCACAGCAACAGTCATACATATGAACCAGTTGCCAAGCATCTGAATTTTGACCATGTGACCATGGGGATGCTGCAAAGGTCATAACCGTGAAAAACAGTCATAAGACACATTTTTCAATGCCGTTGTAAATTTGAATGGTCAGTAAATGAACTGTTGTAAATTGAAGACTACCTGTACAAATAAATAGATACATATACTATTAGATGGCAATTATTATAATCATCTAAATGTAGATGATATATGGATATATTCAGTTAGCCCTTATGTTACTCCCCATAGCACCTTGTTCCCTTCAGTTACTCAGGAAATCACATATTGTCCATTCATCCATCACTTTTTATTAAACTCTTGCCCAGAGCTACTGTCAAAAGATTCCAAAGTTTGCACTAAGTTTATTTATTTATTTTATTTATTTATTAATTACATTTATATCCCGCCCTTCTCCTTGCGGACTCAGGGCGGCTGACAATTGGATAAAATACTAACATATTATACATATTATACCTAATTAAAATTTGATTAAAAAGAAATATTTAAATATGTCAGATTAAAAGTAATTAAAACCCCTTTAAAATCCCTTAGGCCAGTCCNGTCTTGAGGGCGCGGCGGAAGGAAGGGAGATCAGGGATCACCCTGATCTCTGGGGGCAGTTCGTTCCAGAGGGTGGGAGCTCCCACAGAGAAGGCCCTCCCCCTTGGGGTCGCCAGCCGGCACTGTCTGGCTGACGGCACCCTGAGGAGACCCACTCTGTGAGAGCGTACAGGTCGGTGGGGGGTAGTCTGTGGCAGGACTGTAACATCTCTTTCTTTTGACTGTGCTTATACTGTGTGTGGAATCCAGTTTACAAAATTGAGTCCAATCCCATAATCCGGATCTTCATTAGACAATGTTTTAGCTTTTTTTTTTTTTACGTGGTTCTTTAGTATGTGCAACAGAAAACATGCTGGACAAAGGAACCCCAGTTCCCACAGTATGAAGTCTTATAGGCTATATATATATATATATGATCTGTTAACTACTGAATCAAAGGCTAAGATTATTTCCTCTTTACTTTTAAATCTTCTCTGTACTTTTCCCCCCCAGCCTATCTGCAACTGTGGACAGTTCCCTGCTACACTCCATTGAAACAATAATCATTGACTGGTCTCATCAGATACGAGATATCTTGAGCAAGGATTCTGCCCAGCCTCTCCTGGATGGCTTAAACCCGTTACCCAGAGTAGAATTTGATTTCTGGTACAGTAGGCAGGTCAACCTGCAGTGCATAAATGAGCAGGTAGGCCGAAGAGCTTCTTTCAGGTTTGCAAGGCCATCAGCCTGTAGTACTGAAGACTGACATGTTTTCTGATCTGGTTTTTGCTTTTCCCCATCAGCTTTATGCACCTCAAGTCAAAAAGATTGCTGACATTTTAGAGCGAGCAAAAAGCTGCTATTGGCCAGCACTTAAGAATGTCTTCAAGGATGTATCTGCAGGTAAACTCTATTTCCTAGAGAGTCCAGTTGCGTAACCTATGGAAGTGGCTATTTCATGTAATTCTGGAAATCAAAGGAGGGGCAACCAACTTAATATAATACACTATATTTTATAGCCATATTTTTTAAACAGAGGAGTTCCAGGGCCTACTGCTTTTCCTAATCCCCATTCCCTTCCCCTTCCTTCAGATTCCTGCATTTGCAGGTTCCAAGTCCAGCCAACCTGAACATTATTATGAAAAAGTTCTACAAAACTTTTAATCAGTCCTCTTTCTTTCTTAATTCACTTACCCTGAAACATTCCTTTTATTCAGGTTTGAAAGAAGCCGATGATATTAACCTGTATTTGCAACCTCTAAAAGTCACACTTGAGGAAGTGGAACAAGCTGATTATCACCAGGTATGTCAAAAGTGGAGAAATAATGTTTTGAGAGCTACCATGTTTCTTGATGTAGGAAGCTTACAGGCCACTATATCACTTTTAAAAGGCATCTCGATCTTTTCAGCTGTGGGGGACTTCACAAATAGGAATGGCCTGCCCTCTGCTTCTCTAGCTAGTTACTATGGGCAGTGAAGTCCAACACATCTGAAGAACTACTGGACAGCCATTTGTCCGAAATGGTATAGGGTTTCCTGCCTGAGCAGGGGGTTGGACTAGATGACCTTCAAGGTCCCTTCCAACTTTACTACTATTATTATTATTATTGTTGTTATTATTGTTATTATTGTTATTATTGTTATTATTGTTGTTATTATTATTATTATTATTATTATTATTATTATTATTATTATTATTATTATTATTATTATTATTATTAACTCTAGGCTGGGTCAGGTGCTGTACGCGATGGTAGCATCAGAGAATTCCCTGGAAGATATTATCACACAAAGAACAAGTAAAGATCCTGGCTAACTATTTAGGATTAAATTAAATATTGAAAGTCAGCATAAATCCAATCATAGAGATTGGAGGAGAGGGCGAATGGCTGATTCTAGAATGATTGGGAATAAGTTATTACCACTTCCAACACAAAGAATGAATGGCCTTCTCAAAATCCAAATATTTTAGGAGGCCAATTATGACTTGTAAATAGAGACCATAAGCAGGAAACAAGGTTTGGCAACATTTATGCTTATTATGATCAACCTACACAAATCTACTGAAATATAAGGGCTCGCCTATGGGTTTCATTGAAGTGCATCAGGCCCCGTTGGAGAAGTCAACTTGCTTGAAGTGTAAGACTTTATCAGTACAGTAAAAGCTCATTCTTGTCCTCTTATGAGTCTGTTATCCTGGAATCTCTTAAACTGGGGGGAATCTTCTCATGCAGCACAACACATTCTAAATCCGCTCTATTAAGCATAAACCAGAGAGTATGAAAGCCATTTAGGGGACAATCTATGTTACTGAAAACTTTTGCCCATAGAGTGCTATACTGTCTAGAGGAGAGTTTCCCAACCTCAGTAATGCTTAAGATATGTGGACTTCAATTCCCAGAATTCCCCAGCCAACATAGTCTAGACTCAGGGCTTTTCAACCAGTGGTACGGGTACCACCTGTGGTACATTGGCACCTGGCAGGTGGTACGCGACCATCCTAGAAAAGTGGTAGCGGGGGAGGGAATGTTGCAGCATCTCCAGGGTCTTGTGATTTACATTCAGATGCTTGGCAACTGATTCATATTTATGACAGTCACAGTGTCCCAGGGTCATGTGAAGTGACCAAAACCTGCTGCAACCACCCAGCAGACGGGGGGGGGGAATAAAAACCAAACACCCCCCCACCCCACCCCCACTGCCAATCCTCAACTGAAATGCTCACAACAATGAAAACCTCGGACAGGAGGAAGAGCGCCACTGGGTGGGCAGGCAGGTGTCTTGCTCGACTGTGGCTTGGGAGGCACTTTTTTCAGTGCCATTGTAACTTCGAATAGTCACTAAGCAAACTGTTGTAAGTCAATGACTACCTGTACTTTATCACTTTTTTCCTTTTTTTTTTTTTTTTGGTCATCAAGGTTTTGACACCTTGCTAGGCGACTGGTGGTACTCAGATGTTGCATATCCTAAAAGTGGTACAATGGGTGAAAAGGTTGAAAAGCCCTGGTCTAGAGGGTCTCCTTGCCCTGAAATAGCATGCAAACACAATCCCCCATATGATGATTAAAACAAAAAAGAGGGTAAACTAATACATTATGTTTGCTGCTAGCTGCTTCTTTTTCTTTAGAATTCTTTCCTGAGGTTCTGAGAATGAGAATGCCTTGGGCACATGCAAAGTTAATGCACATGTGCATTCTTTGTTTATAGTTGGCTAAGGATTTTTCTCTAGCCTGAGGACACTATTCACACATTCAGAAGTGTGAATAGGATTTTCAGATTAGTAAAGATGATTTTGATCAGCATATCATAAAAATATGCAATAATATTAAAATGTTTATTTCACTTTGCTGAGACTCCCATTCTGCTGTTTCCATACAGGTGTCTTCACACATCAATTCCATCATGTACACAGTATGCTTGATCTGGTCTAATTCTGAATATTACAACATTCCATCCCGGGTCATTGTCATTTTGCAGGAGATTTGTAATCTCTTCATTGAAATGGTATTTCACTGTGAAAATAAACATTCTTAATTGAGAGGGGGTTTTCCTTATCACTCCAATGTTTGCAACCACTGTAAAGGTGCAGGTCTATATATATGTTGTATATAGTATGTTTAAATGCGTATTATGTATGTGTACGCTTTGAGAGCAAGCAACTAAATTTCATTTTTAATGTGTGCCATTGTGCCATTTCTTCTCTCACAAACTCTGCTCTCTACTCTTTGCCATTGCAATTCCATATGCCAATCTAAGACATTTCTACTATACTAAATAGTTCAGTTCCATGCTGAAAAGACTTAAATACCAGTCTAAACAAAGCAGACTTTCATCTGGTAACTATGATACTGAAACAACCCTTCAAGCACGACACAATTGATTGCCAAGCTGTTAATGACATTTCCGTTACACTGTCTGGTTTTATAAGCCCTGCTCATCTTTGCCTCTCTTTCTGTTTAGACACGTAACTTTTTGAGTCCTGAGGAAGTGCTGAAAGGCTTGCAAGGCGAAATTGAGGAGGTTTTGGCAGGAATCAAGGTGGCCATTGCTGTGATTGAGAAACTCTACAAGACCTATGACCTTTGTTCCACAGATATGATGCCTTTTTTTTTTAAGGTTAGCCACAACAGCAGCAACGGAAGACCCGGATGAATCTTAGAGGGAACATTATTGTAACCTTCTCACAGCATGGGAAAGAAGAGGGCGGTTTGCAAAGTATTACACGCATAGGAAGTCCTTAGTAAATGACTATAATTGGCTCTGGGAACTCCACTGCTAAGTGATGTGTTCACAAAGTGAAAAATCACATGACTGTGCCAACATACGATGGCAGTCCTGGCAGTACCAGTTGTTATGCATTCTGTCATATGACCCCAATTTGTGACTTCCTGCTGGCTTGCCCATTGACTTTTCTTCTCAGAAGCCAGGAGTCATAAATGGCAATTCCACGACCACAAAATGGTGCAAATGTCAGAATTGTGTGCCAATTGCCAAGTTCCCAAATTGTCATCATGTGACCATGGGTGCAACTTTGAGGAGCTGTAAATTTCTTCATTCAGCACTGCCTTAGCTTTAAACAGTTGCTGAACAAGTGGACATTAATGGGGGACTACCTCTATACAACATCTGCCTGTACTTCCTTTGGCAGGAAATATCTGTCCTAATGAACTTAAGAGATAAATTGGCAAATGTATCCTGTTGCCAAAAATTCAGCTCCTTAACAGCTCCTTACAATTAAAAAGCAAGATTCTCACAAAAACTTTAACCAGCTTATTTCAAAGAGAAAAGGTATTAGGAAATGGGACAGCTAAACTGGTGAGGCAACATATATTCATCTACCATAATTGGATCATCTTTCTTTCGCCCATGTGCACACCTTGGGAAGAAAGACCATACACACAAATCACATTATTTCATTAAAGATGCCCCCTATGACCACCACAAACATAGGTTGGAAAGAATTTAAGAAGCCACGTTCTGCAAACATTTCCTACATCTTTTTTTTTTTGAGACCTGATATTAGCTCTATTGCAGGAAGGTGGGCAGTAAACGAATTTACTAAATAAAATAAAATATTTTTATTTATGTTTTCAGGATAAAGAACCTCAGTACTGGGAATTTCCCTCTACTCTTGTCTTTACAAGAATGAATTTATTTTTTCACAGACTGAAGACCATAGAGGTAGGAATTAAGTAGCTGCTATAAAATGTGAAACGACTGCAGTAATAATTAGCATAACACTATATACTGTATTCTTATAGAAAAGCAGATTATTTATATAGCATATCAGTAATTATAAAAATCTAAACTTGAAAGTCCTACTCCATTTTTTAAAACTCTGTAATTAGACAAAATTGTTTTGTGGACAATGGCTCTTAAAAAAAATCTGTGAATAACTTGGTTATTTGTCTTTTTAAGGAACTTTATATGACTGCAATTGAATTTCTCAAATTGGAGAAAATTGAACTGGGTGGTGTGAGAGGCAACATCCTAGGGAGTTTGGTGTTCCAAATTTATGAAGAGGTTCTTGAACATGTGAAAGTTTTTGCAGAATGCAAATATGATCCCTTAGACCCAGCAGATGAGGTTGGTTCTTTTTATGATAGAAAACAGATGTACTAATAAAACTGATTAATTATTCACTTAGTACAGGGGTAGTCAACCTTGGCTCTTTTATGACTCGTGGACTTCAATTCCCAGAATTCCTGAGCCAGCTTAGCTGGCTCAGGAATTCTGGGAGTTGAAGTCCACGAGTCATAAAAGAGCCAAGGTTGACTACCCCTGACTTAGTATAACCTAGGAAATCCTGTTGTTTATAATTGCTAGAGCAACAAATGCATTTCTTGTAAGGTAAATTGGGCCAGATGCTTCTCTGATCGGGAGTGAGATTTAATAATTTCTGAAAGTCCACATATATTGATTTTGCCTGATCTAATTTATTCTATTACTTTTTATATTTAAAGCAATTTGATGAAGATTATGCAGATTTTGAGATCAAAATCCAGGATTTGGATAGGCGTTTGGGCACCATTTTCTATCAAGGATTTGTTGACTGTTCCAGTTTTGAATCAGCTGTCAAGGTATTCGTATTCTTTACCTGTTTCTTATCTAAAACACTGGTAGTAGGACAAGTAGCTGCTTCTGTTCTGGACAGAGGAAAACCCTTTTTATGACCAGCTAACCTGGAAGTCTTTTCCAATTCTATCTCTGATCTGAAGAATTGTTTTTCTAATCGGTGGTCAATATGGAATAGCATTACTGTAACTTCTCAGTCTCTTTCAGAATTAAACAGCTCCTAAGATCAATCCCCACCAATATATTTAACTCCACTCTAGCCCTCCAGAGACTGGGTAGACCAGTCCCACTATTGGCTGCCTAGGTTTTTCAGATAGAGAATAATTTACTGACTTGACAAAGGACTGGAAGTATTTCCAGAATTATTCATTTCACAAATCAGAAGAATTCTAATAGCACCTTTCAGAGTAAAAAAATTGATTAGGGAGCATAATTTTCATGAACTATTGTTCACTTCATCAGATGCCAGATTTCTTAAACTGTAGTTCATGAAAGTTTTGGCCATTAAGCAAATTTGTTAGGCTGGAAAGTTGCTACCAGATTTTTTTTTAAACTTTGGATAATATAGACTAATGTGGTTCTCCTCTTACAATATCTGCAATGGGAACCACCAGATTTCTTTCACATAGAATCATGAACTTTATGGATTTTATTAACAATCCAAATCAAGATCCTGGGGCCAAGAAATGGATAAATGAACTCTTGCCATTTCCAACTAATTATAATTAGGATTTCAAAAGATTTATCAGGAGTTAATATAGATTTGAAATGTATGTAAATCTGTTTCTTCATAGTATATTCCATTACTATCATCATCAGTAAAATATAGTTTCTAGTAATGGGCTGTTCTTTTGTTATGTTTAAAATCTATCTTGTCTGATTAGCAGTTTGAGAACACTGATATAAGGGTATCATTTTGAGGAAAACCGTGAAAAATGATGTAGGGTTTACATGCACAAAAATATCAATTCACCCATACTTCTATTACCATTTTTATCCCCATTATATTGGTGGGCAACAAAGGAAACAATGAGTTGTTGCAAAAAGAGTTGGTATTTGGAGTAGAGACAAATTTTGTAAGATGATGCTGAAACTTTTTGTTTTTTTGAAAAAGGAATTGCCTGGCTGAGTTCTGATTGATTTTATGATAGCTACAAAATTTTAGAATTGCTAAAACCCTAAGGGAGCAATAAAGCATTATTACCATGAACGGGGGAAATATATTTTAAAGAATAAACTGTTCGATTCATGCTGCTCAAAGTACATGTTGTGTCCCAGTTTCTTTATGTAGGAAATAGATTCCTAAATGCCAAGCTGTGCAAGGAAAGAGACCAATAGTAGCTTTCACTCTGAATATAGGACAATGGAGGCATTGTTATTGGTGCTGTTGCATTCCTTGCATTCCTCCCATGGTTACCTTGGTTCAATAACTTCTTCAATAACTTGCAAATCCTACTACAGCACAAAAGAAGACAGTGGAACCAATGTTATTTTGTGCAGGCAGTTGGCTCTTTTTGTTACCTTTAAGATTACAATCCTATTTATCCATTTACCTTGCAGGTTAATGCCATTGATATATGGGGATGAAGTAGCATACCAAGAAGTATGACTAGGAAAAACTTCTTAAAGAACCTCAAAAATTTTCTGCAGATGTATATTGAAAGATAAGGGATACATTCCATATATGTATGTGTATATGTATCTACAGACATACTTATTCGTACCACTTTTTTTTCTCCAGCAAATCCATATGTTTTCATCTCTATTGGAACGACCATTGATCAAAGCAGATGCCGCTCCCCATTACGCTACACTTTTGGAGATGTTCAATGTTGAATTGGACAATGCAAAGATTTTGTATGATGCCCAGATAGCTGCTACTAAAACTGGAGATCATGTGCCTCCAATTAGCAAAAATATGCCACCTGTTGCTGGGCAACTGAAATGGGCTTTAGAACTCCAGGAACGATTGCAGATCCCAAGGAAAGAGTTGCATGCCATTGATCATCCGTAAGTAACAATCTGTCATTACCGACTGTCCAGTCTTTAGTAATATTTTCCCTGGAGTAGAATTACAGGCTATTAGCTTTGTTCAGGCTAATGTTAATTAAATTCTATTTCCCTTCTGGAACTGAGGGATTTCTTTCCTCTTTGCAGGGTAATGGTCAGTTCTGAAGCCAAACTGATATATGGAAAGTACGATGAGATGATACGTTTGCTGAAAGGTTACCGTGAAAGAATTTATGCAGAGTGGATCGCCAGAGTTGACAGAGAATGCCAGTTTAATCTAGAACAACCACTGATCCAAAGAGATCCAGAAACAAGACTTATTAGTGTCAACTTCAGCAAAGAGGTTGGTAAATAATGCAGAAGCGTGCTAGCATCATTTCAGTTCGATGGTCAGCTTGACTGCAAGTTTTTAGTCTTCTCCAAAATGGCAGACTCCAGATATACAGGACCCCTGATTCTCAGCCAGCACTGACTATTCTGTCTGGGAATGATGGGCATGATCCAGCATCTATGTACGATGCTTCTTTAGTACAGGTAGTCCTGGATTTACAATATTTCATATAATGACCATTTAAAGTCACAACAGCATGGAAAAAAGTGACTTATGAGACGGTTGCAGCATCCCCATGGTCACATGATCAAAATTCAGATGCTTGGCCACTGACTCAAATTTATGACGGTTGCAGTGTTCCAGGGTCATGTGATCAACTTTTGCGACCTTCTAACAAGCAAAGGCCATGAGGAAACCAGGTTCATTTAACAACCTTGTTACTAACTTAACAACTGCAGCGATCCACTTAACAACTGTGGCAAGAAAGATTGTAAAATGGGGCAAAATTCACTTAATAACTGTCTCGCTTAGCAACAGACATTTTGGGCTCAATTGTGGTCATAAATGGAGGATTGACCGATCCTAATAAAATCTTTCCCAAAATGATAATCTGTTACATAGCAGAAAGAGTATCCTTACTGGATTTTGAAATTAATTCTGTTTAAAGAAGATTAATTAGGTTGCTTATGAGCTTTCAAACTTCACAGGACCTTGATTGTACCAGTAAACCAGGTGATATGTTCTTTATTTGATTACTGAGTATCCAAAGTCTTTTGCTACTCAATAAAACCTGTAAGAATTCCTTATACAGGCTAAGGAGGAGATGGGCTTTAGCTACTATCATCATAGTCTAACTCCCGGATTTGGATCCTCATAGCTGTTCTTTGCACTGAAAGGGAAACTTCTTCAACAACGTGAATAGCAATCAGACTTAAATATTAGCCACACACAGCTTTATGTAGAAATGGAATTGAACTTATTTGAACATTATAGGAATGGATAGAACTAGATTGGTTTATCCCTGTTCATTTACTTACTCCCTGTTGTGTTACAAGCATATCCAGCCAATAGCCCATCACATTTTTAGTTCAATTTTGTTTTCTACATTTGGAAAAGCACTTATTTTTCACTGCTGCATTCCTATACAGCTCATAGCTGTTCTCCGTGAAGTCAAGTACCTGAACTTTCAGCAGCAAAAAGAAATTCCAGACAGTGCTGGCAGCCTCTTCTCTCAGAACGAAACTTTGCAGAAGTTTGTGGACAACTTAGATCTCATTGTTGGCTGGTACAATAAGGTATTTATTGATCAGCTGCCTGATTGTAAATCACACTCCTTCACTAGAAATAGAGGTCAGTATGGCTAACAATAAAATGGAGATAAAATAAAGTTGGAATTAAAGCATTAAGATTCATAAAGGTTCAAAGAAAGACATTAATTGTAGCAAATGTACCAATCTTTTTTTCCAACAGCTTGTGAATTTAAGGTCAAATAGTTTGTCTTAATCAAAATGTGTTTGTCCAACAGTGGAATGGGTACTATCTTCCCTAGCGATTCATTCTTGATTTAGCAACCACTGAGAAAGCCCTCTCTATGGATGAAAGGTCCCAAGGATCTTAGAAAGTAGGTAAACTCTGTTGTCTTTCAGATAGGCCTCAAGACAACTAATAGTTCATAAACAGTCTTTGAGCTGTGGGAATCTAATAGAAATAATTTAAATCCATCTTGCTGAGTTGAATCAATTTCATTAGTTCTTAATCAGTAGAAGCTCTGAGTCACAATAAGCGATGGTCTGAATAATGATTCATTTCTTAGGCAATGATCAGTCCATCGCAACAGAATTATTAAACCTAAATTTTATGCCATCAAACACAGAAAACTGGAATCAAATATACTTTGATAGATAAATAGTACCAGAGGCTAATTTGGACAGGCCACATAATCCTGAGCCCCATTTTATACAGTAGTTTAGATAGAGCAAATGCTAAATCTACCCAAAAAATGCAAGGCTAGAGAACTCTGGTACATTTCTCAGACTACACATTCATATATTGGAAAGGGAGGCTGGACAAAATCTCTATCCCAAACACACACAAAATGATGACAGATGACAGATCATTGGAAATCTGCCTCCCTGTTGCCCAGATATTGTCTGCTGATGCATCCAGCTAAGCTTGAAGAAATTAATTCTCCAAATGTCTCTGTGATGCAGAATCATTCAGAATCCAGACCTGAGTGGCTATTTTTCAGTGCCCTGAATTGGCATTCAGCAATAAAATACTCAACTCAGAGAAGTCTTATCAAGACAGTGGGAGTAATCAAATATTGTTGCAACTATCTCCCGATGTCGTGTTTTCTTTTTGCTTTTCGTTATAATCTTAGCAGCTTCCCATTTTCTTCCTCTGTTCCTTTTTTTAAGACAGATCCCTCCTTCCTTTAATTCCAGTAGATTATAAAGTTGGCACAACATATCTTTCTTTGTCAGGAAACAAGGAGGAATGATTTCATGTATCCATCCGTTCATTATGTGAATAAATTGGAAGGTATTATAATTGGCTCATGAGGCATTACTTAGATTGTCCTTTGAAAAAAGCAACAGCCTGTTTCTTTCAGAGTTCAGCCCTGCAAATAAAACTTGTACTGTATATAAGTCTGCAAGCTACGCAGGTTTTCTTAAACTTGCTGAATATTTAGAATAAGGGCTAAAACAAAATATGCCGCTATCAAGACAATACCATATGCAGTATCCATAAAACGAATTAAGAATGCATTCTGAAATAAACTATTTATTTTTATTTGATCTATCCATTTTTAGATCAAGAGAACAATTTTGCCAGTAGAACTTCCTCTGGTCAAAACTGAGCTGGAAGAAATTGATGTTGGTCTACAGAAAGCTGAGACCAATGTGTTTTGGAGTAATGAAGGTACATTTATCTATTACAAGCTGGGATCTGCCCTGAAACTCATTATTTCCAAACTGGGGGGGGAGTATGCCTCCAAATATCAGTACCAGGAACCAAGAGCAGGAGAGGGATAATTTTTGTGTCTCTTTCTTGCAAGGACAACCAGAGACATTTCATTTGCTTAGAAGGGCCAGCAGTGCCATTCTTCTGTTCTTATGGCCTGTTGTTTCTAGCATCATGATACCAGATGTATTTCAGCGAAGAAAGTATGGGAATTGGATATTAAATCCATGGGAAAGTGTAGATTCTAGCTACTAACTAAGTTTCCCTTCCATTGCCCATCCAGGTGTTATGGATTATATTCAAGAGATGAGAAATGTTTTATATGATTTAGAGACAAGAATTCAAAAAACAAAATTAAATGTGGAGAATATCGGACAGCTTATGCAAGTGAGTAAGGCATTGCTACCAGACACTTAAAAAAAAGAAGGTTCCTTGATTTTAGTTTTAATTTTGTTCTGCTACAGATTTGTGACAGCTGCTGTGAAAGAATTTCCTATCCTGTTTCTTTAAAAAAGGAGGTTCCTTTATGTTAGTTTTAACAGAATAGGTTAACAGAATTGGAAGGGACCTTGGAGATCTTCTAGTCCAAACCCCTGCTCAAGCAGGAAACCCTATACCAGGGGTGTCAAACTGCCAGTCTGTGGGCCAGATGCGTCACAACGAAACCGCGCCCACCCCATTGCCGGCAATGGGGAAAAAGCTCCGATACGTCGCGTGACATCATATGATGTCGCAAGTTTGACATGTCTGCCCTATAACCATTCCAGACTAGTGACTGTCCAGTCTCTTCTTAAAACCCTCCAGTGATGGAGCACCCACAACTTCTGAATGCAAGCCATTCCATTGGTTAATTGTTCTCACTGTTAGGAAATTTCTCCTTAGTTCTAGGTTGCTTCTCTTCTTGATTAGTTACCATCCATTATTTCTTGTTTTGCCTTCTGGTGCGTTGGAAAATAAGTTGACCCCCTCTTCTTTGTGGCAGCCCCTCAAATATTGGAACACTGCTATCATATCACCCCTATTCACTAGACTAGAAAACCCAATTTCTGCAACCGTTGTTCATATGCTTTAGCCTCCATCCTTCTAATCATCTTTATTGTTTTATTCTGCACTCTTTACAGAGTCTCTACATTTTTTTTATAATATGGCGACCGTTTTATAAAGCCTTAGTAAGACCACACTTAGAATATGGTCTTACTAAGCCTTTATAAAGCGTTACTAATACTTCACGTGATCTTGATTCTATCCCTCTCTTAATGCAACCTAGGATTGCATTGGCTACAGATTTATTTGTGACAGCTGCTGTAAAGGAATTTCTTCCCATCCTGTTTCTTCTTACAGGAATGGTCAGCTAGTCCTTTGTTTGAAAGGAAAGACAACAAAGAGACAGCTCTTCTTGATCTAGATGGAAGACAAACAAATATAAACAAACGCTATGCAGCCATCAAAGATGCTGGGCAGAAGATCCAGAGTATGGTGGAGGTATGAAGGAGAGAGAGAAAGATAGTTTTCACAGTAATGTGGACCATTTGTTGAATATTACATTTGTCAACAGTACTAGTTTTTACACACCTTCAGGAACATAGGAAGTTGTCTTACCAAATCAGATTGGCTTCATCTCTTTCAGTATTGATTGTAGTATTGCCTCCATTGGTTGATTTTTATGAATCTTACTTAGATACACCAAGGATTAAATCCAAGATTTTTTTGCATATAAAGTATATGCATTATTGTTGAGCTCCAGCCCTTCTTTTACACCCTATGTGACTGCAATCAAGTACTTATATAATATGTTAAGAATGCTTACTTTTGAAATTACATCATTACTAGTACTTTTGGAAGTTTTTCCTCAGTGGAGGATGTTAGCCTGAAATATGTACTGTATACTCCTTGTAAAGTGTGAAGTACCAAGCTGAAATACTTTTGGAGGTAGCAAACAACAATATTTATTTTAAGTGATTGATTTAGAACATTTCTAGTCTTCATTTTGAAGATTCATAAAGCACTTTACAAAATGATTTTAAAATACTCAAGTAGCTGTAAAGTGTGCTCAAACAATATAAGTGGTCCAGCCTAATGAATAACTGTTATTTTGCTAATTGATTTTTTTATAAAATGACTTTTAAAAACCAATTGGCATTATGTAGATGCTTAACCTGAAGACAAGCTTACTGTATATCACTGGAGCAACTACTGAGAAAATCATGCCGATGCCTTACACTATATCTACCAGTACTCTGAACTGCAAAGTAAATCCTTGAATAACATTGAATTCATATTCACAGGAGGGTCAAGTAAAAAGGAGCTGTGGATTTAAATCTGTTTTTAATATGTAACCTCTCCCAGCCAAATAATTTTTATTCAGCCTCAGATTTCCATTTCTAACATTCCAGATAAAGTGCTTGTATTCATGAATGAAAGGAACATGATAAGTATTAAATAGTATTATTTATTTATTTATGTGCCATTAAGTTCCATTAATGGCATCAGAGAGGCATAATATTTTCTGGGTTTTCTATAAGTGGACCTTTAAGAATATATATATTTCAGCCGCAATTGTCCATTTAGCAAATGGCAGTGACACTGTGGTTTAGCTGTTCTTTGCATTCTAGCTCTGTTCCTGAAGTGACATTGTAAAAGTGATTGCAGTACAAGGAAAGTTTACAATATAGATTTGGAATTTCTCTTTTCTTGATCATATTCTTTCTGCTCTCATGAAGCCAGATCAGAGCCATGTTACTCAAAGCAGTTCCTTAAAGTTCCAGGTGGCTTCTTCCAAGAAAGAGGATACTGGTTTGTATTAAATGTCCATAGCTTAATCTATAAGTAGGAACTGCTATAAGTAAAATTGAGATGTACATCTCAAATGTGAGTTTGCTTGATCTGTTATTCAGAAGTGTACTTCTGATAGGCTATGTAAGATATAAAAGGCATGTTATGGCCTATAAACCATATATGTCCTAGAGATGCCCAATTTGAACAGGCCTGCAAAACAAAGTTGTATCCTCTGGCTTTTGTTCTCTACCAAAAATTGATACTCCTACTTTATCTTGTCTATTTTTCTTTTCTTTTGTTAGATGTTTAAAAAGCTAAGAAAACCATCCACGCTTTTTCAATCTTCTTCTTGTCCCATGTTTGTTTTGGACCCTCATCCCTTCTCTGTATAATGGCAGAGCTGCCTGAACATTCTTCTTTTGTATCAATCATTTTTTAATTCAATCCAAGTTTATGTAGCATTCATTCAGTCTTGACCTAGCTCTTCTTGTTTTACCACACTATTTTTAAGTTCCTATTTTCACTGCATTCAGCTTACTTTCTCCTGACATATCCAACTCTTAGGAAAGTAGGCAGAAATACAGTTGTATATACAACTGTTTTTGCTTCTTTAGACAAGCATTCTTTGCAACAGTTCACATATTATGTACTACCCACTGCCAGGCATAGATGCTATATTTTATGTAAACTGCATAGTCATTCCATAAGCAAATCATTTTTATATTTTAATATTCTTGTAGTTATCCTATCTACACCACCAACCAGGCAATTTTTCAGTGTTCTTGCAGCGTGTATTATTTCCTTTTTATTCATTTTTTTATACCAGCACTTATAAAATTCATTTCAAGTCTACTTTTCAACATATCACTATTATTCCTGTGAGAATCTCTAAAATATTCCTTTTCCCTCACTTAATTATCACCCTGAATTTCCTCCATTTATTTTTAATTCCATCCACTTTGCTGCAGGCTCCATATTTGCCCCTCATGGCCTACTTCAAAAATAGTTCCTATTTTCCATCAAAATTGCTGTTTTTTTCACTGCTTCTTTTATTGTTAAACATTCTCCACTTTACTTGATAAAGATCTTTGCACATTTTTCTCTCCGAATACATTATACAATATATTTCTCTCATTCTCTCTCTCTCTCTTTTTTTTTTTTTGCAGCCATCATTCCTATGCATGGAGATTTTCACTTCACCATTCCAGGGGCCTTTTTTTCCGTACTGCTGTGGCATCTCCTTTTCTTCCACAGAGCTTCCCTTTTTCTCTGCCCATCATTCATTCATTCTGCTTAGAGATCTGTCTACTAATATTTTCTTATCCTTTCTTTTTCTGCAGCCATTTGAATTTCAATACTTTTATCTCCTTTCTTTTTCTTCCTTAATCATTTTTGTCCAAGAACCACAAATGATATCAACAAAAGAGAGAGAGAGAGCTCTCTCAGGGACATTCTAACCCTTTATCTCCTTATATTCTTCATTATTACTCTCAATTTTTCATCATAAATAATAAAATTGGTCACAGCAGTACCACATGCTGCACTCCCTGTTAGCATATTTTGGTCAGTCTGCCAGAAGCGCAATGAAGGCCTGGTTTTAATCCAAAAATGCTTGTGTTGTGGTATCTACCTCAGATTTCTAATCTAGAAATTGTCTTGCAAATCAGTGTAAAGCTAACAGCATTCCCCCCCCAGTTAAAAAGTACAGACAATGCTCTGAGGGGAGCATGCCCTACTTTAAAAACAGAAATGTTACAGAAGGAGTTCCTGTCTGGGAGAGAAAAAACAATGCCCTAAATGCACTACATGGTAAATAATTTGTTATACAGGTAGTCCTCGACTTATGACCACAACTGAACTCAAAATTTCTGTTGTTAAGTGAGATATTTGTTAAGTGAGCTTTGCCCCATTTTACGACCTTTCTTGCCTCAGTTGTTAAGTGAATCACTGCAGCTGATAAGTTAGTAACTCGGTTGTTAAATGAACCTGGTTTCCCCATTGACTTTGCTTGTCAGAAGGCCACAAATATGATCACATGACCTTGAGACACAACAATGGTCATAAATATGAACCAGTTTCCAAGCATCTGAATTTTGATCACAACATCAGGGAGATGCTGCAAAGGTTGTAACTGTGAAAAACCATCATGAGTCACTTTTTTCAATGCCGTTGTAATTTTGAATGGTCACTAAAAGAACTATTATTAGTCAAGGACTACCTGTATTTATTTGGTTCTGCCATCATTGTTGATGCAGAGCCATATGTGATGTGATATGCTTAAATTGAGCATATTTTTAATCTCTTAGTTCTCTTCCATAGTTTCTCTTTACTGAATACATATTGGAAATTACATCATGCGTGTGTGTGTGTAAATTCTCGTTACTGAAGTATTGCTGAGTGACTCTTTTTATGACTATTAAAGCAATTACTATTGACAGAAAGGATCTGATTAAACCTGATTCATTGCTTCTCCGAAATATTTTCTTTTCTATCTCCAGGAAAATGCAGAGTTGTTCAAGGCTGACAAGACAACTGTAATATGGTCTCATTATGTAGAATACATAGATGAAATAATCTTAGATGGATACTTTAAGTTTATACGCAAATCACTGCAGTTTCTACTCAGCAATATGGCAGCAGATGTAAGTAAATGAAACTTCAGAAGTATTTTTTTTCTTTAATGCAACCTTTAAAACACAAAGGTATTAATGGGCACAATCTTGCATTTGTTACTAATTTGAAGATGTTTGCATCAATAAATTAAAACTCTGTGTTCAAAGACAGTTTTTTAGTATAGGTAGTCCTTACTTCTGACCACCAACTAAGCCCAAAATTTATATTGTTAAATAAGACATTTGTTAAGTGAATTTTGCCCCATTTTACAACTTTTCTTGCTACAGTTGTTAAATGAATCACAACAGTTGTTAAGTTAGTGACATGGTTGTTAAGTGAACTGGGCTTCCCCATTGATTTTACTTATCGGAAAGTCACAAAAAGTGATCATATGAGCCTGGGACATTGCGACTGTCATAAAAATATGAGTCAGTTGCCAATCATCTGAATTTTCATCACGTGACCACGAAGGTGCTGCAACGGTCATAAGCGTGAAAAACAGTCAGAAGTCATTTTTTTTCCAGTGCCATTGTAATTTTGAACGGTCACTAAATGAACTGTTGTAAGCCGAGGACTACCTGTAAAAGTCAATTAAGCAAGATGTGTTCATGCCCACCTGCTGGTATTTTGTAATGAGCCAACAGAGCAATCCAAACCTTTTCAAATGGCATTCTCTGAGGTCTTACATGGGTTCAGAAGTGTCCTGTTCCCAACTCTGAAGAGGTGTGCTATTGCTTGTGCATGTGTACACATACACACACACTCATACACAATTGCTGTTTAATAATCCTCAAAAGGGCACACTGATGCAAGAGCAATTTTGGATTTACTGGATTCAAAGCTCGTTTTCTCTTCTATGTAGCCCACAATTCTTATCCACTCCAGGTAATTGCATGCATATTCCCCTCCCACTGAGACCTATGGGAACTATTCTTTTGAAAACTGTGGAGGTGGGGAGAAAAGTACTGTATGTCCTGCTGCTCCCCACTATTTCTCTTCCCTCATTTTACAATTGTTCTGCAGTTTATTATTATCATTCTCAACCAAACTGAATAACAGATATCGGAAGGATTCAAAATGCAAATAAAGAAAAGGGATATATAAAAAAGAGAATTTTCTTTTGAATCCATAAACATACTGGTTTCTTGATGTACCTGCTGATTACATTGTCAGATACTTAAAAATGATTTAATACAATTTCAGTGAAAGCAAGTCTGCTTTATACATTGAAAATAGGACCATAACAATAAAGATAGGACCAAGGGACTGGTGAGCTTGTAGAAAAGGGAAAAACTTATTTTGAACATGAGACTGAAAACTGGCAAATGAAAACTGCGCCAATGTGCTTTCAGGCCAATGTTGCCCCCTTATTTGAAGTACGGATGGAGTTGTATAAAGATGACTTAAGGTATCGTCCATCGCTGGAAGTGGGAGCAGAACACGGTTTTTTGGAAATGGTAGAAAACTTAATGAATGATATCTACGATACAGCAAAGCTTATACCCCGACTGGCTGAAGGGAAACTTAGCTATAAGGTTAGTCCCAATCTATGGATCTTTTTTTCACCTGAATAAATCTAGAACAACTGATAACCACTCAGGCAAGAGTTGACTATTATTCTGGTTCAAAATGCCTCGAGGACATCAAACTAGGTTCCACCTGGCTTTACACAACTTTCTTATTGTTTGTGATGGGGCAAAGAAAGAGCAGTGAATATTTATATTTTAAAGAACTGTTAAACGTGCCCTCTCCCCCAATTTCTGCATACCTATTTTGAAGAGAGAACCGTGCAGTGATATATCTAGGGTTGAAAATGAAGATTATAACCAGTGGTGGGATTCAAATATGTGAACAACCGGTTCTCTGTGTGGATGCCGCTTCCTAAAGTCCATTCTGGGCCTGGGCAACAAAAAATTAGCTACTGGTTCTGCCAAAGTGGTGCGAACTGGCTGAATCCCACCACTGATTATAACCCATGTCCCTACAATGTCTGTTTAGGCAATTTCTAATTGAGCATCCAAGGAACTGCAATTAATGGGCACAGTAGCAAGCAGGCCCAGTAACAGTTCGCAAATCATGAGTGTTGTATATTGGTATTAATGCTCATTGTGACATCCTTCTCTTTTTACTTTTTTTTTTAAAAGGAGGGTTGAGTCAAAAGACAGCTCACTGGTCATCATCATCATGATGGTAGTGGTGATGATTTCCTGTGGGAAGGTAGTATTGCAGACATTCTTCATTCTGTTCCCAAAATAATTGTGTGAGCTGGGATGAGAAAGAGCAATGGGTGAAGAGTGATGCAATGAGCTCCACGATTGAGTGGGAACCTGAACGTGGACCTTCCCTGTTCCCTAATTCAACAGCTTTAGCAGTATATTACAGTAACTATTTTGCAAAAAAAAATCCTCTTTTACTATTAAAAACATATTATCCTTTGCAATATTTTCAAGTAATGCACGTTGGGGCCCCTAGGGATCTTTCCCCATTTGATTTATAATTTTTGTTCCCAGATAGAGATTTCCTGAAAATTTCTCCTATGGTTAAAAACAAAAATGCAGGAACAGATAGGCACTATGAAAGAAGTAACACAAGCTCTTTCTCAGTAGATAGCAAAGAAGCAACTGTCATATAGAACCCCGGAATACTCTAATTATTAGGTAACAAATAAATAAACGTTCATTTAATACAACACATGACTTCTTTTTTACAGGAGGCAACTAGTTAGTTTGTATAATTATCTAATGCCAGTATGGTCCTTGATGTTTGCAGACTGACTTGGAAGATATGGGAGAACTAATAGAGATGCGGGAGGAAGTGGCAAACATTGTGGTGAATGCCATGAAGCAGGGCGAGGAATATCAAGACTCCTTTGAAAAATACTCCTACCTTTGGATGGATGATCCCCAGGAATTCATGCAGCGCTTCCTCACTTTTGGCCATGCTCTCACACAGGAGGAGCTTGAATCTCACGCGGAAGAGTATTTGCCACATGTTGCACCCACTCTTGAGCAATTCCAGCTACAGGTTAGAAGAGGAGGGGATGGATATGTCAAGGGAGACTTTCATTCTTTATCTGGCTAAACCAGGGGTAGGCAACCTTGGCTCTTTTATGACTTGTGGACTCAACTCCCAGAATTCTGTGATTGAAGTCCATGAGTCATAAAAGAGCCAAGGTTGCCTACCCATGGGCTCAACCATAGAGTGTAATACTATGGGGATATCTCCTACCCTGTTTCCTTAACCCTGTAATAGCCAAATCACTGCTAATGGGGGTGTGTAAATAATACATATTGTCAGTGCTTTTTTTGTAAAAAAAAAAAAAAAAGGTGCCAGAACTCACACACGTCATATAACCCGCCTTGCCTACCCTACAAGGTTGCATCCAAAAAAGGTGCCAGAACTCTGTTCTGGGCGTTCTATGAGAAAAAAAGCCCTGCATCTTGTGCAGTAGTAGGATTCAAATATGTGAACAACTGGTTCTCTGTGTGGATGCTGCTTCCAGAAGTCCATTCTGGGCCTGGGTAACAGAAAATTAGCTACTGGTTCTGCAGAAGTGGTGCGAACTGGCTGAATCCCACCACTGATCTTGTGTCTTCTTTCAGTGGCTTCATTTCAATCATTCTCTTTCTATCTCTCTGTTCAGCCCTATTTGTTTTATAATGCCCCAAATCTGATTCTTAGAATATTGTCTCCTATCTTTGGTCTGTAAGATTGATTTTAATAAGAATGTGCATCTAGTGTCTCTTCTAATTTCTACATTTTAATAATGGTCACCACATAAATTATACAAATGCCCAATGGTGTTTTTTTTAACCTGAAAATTGTTTTGTCCTCAATACCTGTGCTTTCTTTTCTTCATCTTTTGTAAAGTATTTTTGCTAATCATCCACAACCAGAAGAGGGTGCTCTGTCCCTAGAAAAGATAGCCTCCCCCCCCCCACTTTTCAATTCTGCAGCAGTAATGGGAAGTTGACTATGCAGACTTTGTAGCACACATTTATACTCCAGTCACCTGTATGTCCTCCATACAGGTGACTAACTCTGAAAGAGTTAGAAAAGATAGGCAGCAGGAAGGTGTATGTAGAAATCCTACTCTACTAGGTCCATTTCTGTTCTGAACTTTTTTTTTTTTGTTTCCTAGATTGATACGTATGAAAAACTGTATGAAGAAGTGTCCAAGTTTGATAATACCAAAGTGTTCAATGGTTGGCTGCAAAGTGACTGTCGGCCCTTCAAGCAAGCACTCCTGAACACTATCAAACGCTGGAGCTTAATGTTCAAGCAGCACCTCATCAATCATGTCACTAATAGGTAGGATGGGAAACTATTTTGACAATTTCCAAACATCTGATAACACAACTCTCCCCCCCCCCCAATATGGATGTGTTCAAGGCAATCACAGTGATTACGTTCAGAAACTGGCTACTTGTAATTAGGAAGCCCACAAGTAGGACATGGGTGTAATAACACCTCTCCCACTTGAATTAGCTATCAACTGTACTGAATAAACACGCCAACTCTGATTGTGAAAATGTCACACAATATGATAGCTAGTAATTTCTGATGGCCTTATCCTTTGTCAATTTGTCTAATCTAGTTCTAAAGCTATCTGAGTTAGTAGCCGCTTCCACATGTTGTGGGAGGCAGCACCAAATTTAATTATGTGCCTTTTTTCTATTCTGTATCTCCAACTATCACTGGATGATTCCAGTGTTGGGATTAAAAGTTAGACCTCTGGAAAAAAAAATCTTCCTCCCCCAGATGTCTTCTCTCAGCAGAGAAAGACAGAAAACATGGCTAGGCTAAGAAGATGAGACAGCATGTTGCCTCTCAGATAAAAAAAAAATTACTCTGTCTCAGAAGGTATCATTGCTTTCTATGACAAAAGGAAACACTACTGACTATGAAAGCTGAAGATGTAAGTTTATTGGTGTTTATATAAAACCACTTTTTTAATTTGCTGTAAAATAGACTAACATGGCTACTCCTCTAAAGTTCAAATCAATGTTATTTCTGCATTGAAGGAAGCATTGAAGAGAGCCAGAATATCACTTTTCTGCCCTTTATAGCCTTCAAGAGCTTGCTACTTTCATGAAAGAGGCAAATGCAGGCTTAACTAAACCAGTAAAAGAAGGTGACTACGATGGGCTTGTTGAAGTGATGGCACACTTGATGAAAGTCAAAGAGAGACAAGTAGCTACTGACAATATGTTTGAGCCCCTAAAGCAGACTATTGAATTACTAAAATTGTATGGAGAAGAAATGCCTGAAGAGATCCATATGCAGTTGCATGTAAGTATACCAGCAGTAATTTTAACTAGATACAATTAGCCATTAGTTATCTTTTTTTTTAAAAAAAAAAATACTTTGGATATAGTATAAAATGGTAGGATTCCTTTTGTACAATATAAACAATCCCAAACATCAAATGTTTTTATATTTCCTATATGTTGGAATAGAAAGAAGTGCAGAACATTTAGAGAAAAAATAATTTAGGAAAGTAAATACCTAATAAAACTTTAAATTTACACAATCTGCAGGGATCCATTCTATAATTCTGTTTCAACTGTCTGAGATCCAGTGTGATCTGTCATAGATGTTGTATTGTGTACCCGTTTCTTTACTGTTAACTCTGCTGAAATCGGTATTCAAAAAGTCACAAATATAAATCGACCAAGTCCTCAATAAATTTTACATCCTCTTATTTAGCTATCTGACTTCTTTATTTTCTTTTTTTCTCCTCATATTACCTATAATAGTCTGTATTTATTTCTCTCATCCAAAGGTCTCTCACAGCTGCATGAATAAAATGTCTACTTTTATTTTTTAATGTTATATTTTTTGTCTTTTAGGACTTGCCAGAACAATGGAACAACACCAAAAAGTTGTCCTTCCAAGTCAAACAAAATGTGGCTCCTCTGCAAGCCAGTGAAGTCACAATCATCCGAAGGAAATGCCAACAATTTGAGGTATGTTTTATGATTAAGGTCCAACTTTGCTCAAACTCCCTCAAGTAACAATGGATACAACATAGATTAAGCAACATAGATTAAGGAAAGACACTTAAGATGGATACTTGCCACCCACTTGGCGGCAAGGTCCCGTTCCACGAGAGGGCCCCTTTTCCGACACTTATTTTCCAACCCTTCTGGGGGTTTGGGGTTTCCACTCATTAAAATTCTTGGGGAGAAAAGGAAACACCACCAGTTTGGGACGGTCTCTTGGACCAGCAGATTGCATCAGCGCAAGAGATTCGGAGCCAGGCTGCAAAAAATCAAAACAATAAAAAAACGAGACTTTTCAGTACAGATAGTTCTCGACTTACAACAATTCGTTTAGTGACCATACAAAGTTCAACGGCACTGAAAAAAGTGACTTATGACCGTTTTTCATAATTATGACGTTTTCAGCATCCCCGTGATCATCTGATCAAAATTCAGATGCTTGGAAACTGGTTCATATTTATGATCATGGCTGTGTCCCAAGATCATGTGATCTCTTTTGCGACCTTCTGACAAGCAAAGTCCATGGGGAAGCCAGATTTACTTAACAACTGGTTATTAACTTATCAGCTGCAGTAGTTCACTTAACAACTGAGGCAAGAAAGGTCGTAAAATGGGGCAAAATTCACTTAACAAATGTCTCACTTAACAACAGAAATGTTGGGGTCAACTGTGGTCGTACATCAAGGACTATCTGTGTTCCTTTGCTGCTGTCCGGTGGGTGCCCTACTTTGTACACATTGAGGTTGGCTATTTTGCTGCCTTTGCTCCCCTCTGCCTGCATCTGACTGCCATGCCACCCACTGAGCGCTCTACATGTAATGCCAGGTCCGTGGTAAATAAGGCCCCCCTCATACAAGATCTTATTTTAGAGGGGGGCGCGGACCTGGCGGGTATCACTGAGACCTGGCTGGGCGTTGAGGGAGGAGTCCCTCTTGTAGACATCTGCCCGCCGGGTTTTCAGGCATTTCATCAGCCGAGGACCCGGGGTAGGGGCGGGGGGGTAGCGGTCATT
>NW_015387077.1:95895-116202 GCF_001527695.2 Protobothrops mucrosquamatus
AAAAAAAAAATGACAGTCGGATGACTGAGGCCCTGCCCTTGTTTGGCTCCAGGAGAGTTACTATCCTTACATTAACAACAGTTACCTTACAGGAGATTGCAGATTCTGAGAGTTGCCCTCCCTCACACTAGGTTGTGCCAGGCTGGCAGAGTGGACTGTTTTAAAGAGTGATGGTCTTCCCCAGTGGTGGGATTCAGCCGATTTGCACCACTTCGGCAGAACCGGTAGCTAATTTTTTGTTGCCCAGGCCCAGAATGGACTTCCAGATGCAGCATCCACACAGAGAACCGGTTGTTCACCTATTTCAATCCCACCACTGGTCTTCCCCAAGCTTTGCCCTGATTGCTATCAGTAAATGTTACAATCCAAGTCCATTATCATTCTGAACTGGTGGCAGCCAATATTGGTTCATAATTTTAGACTGCTGCAGTCATGCAACTCTTGGTGGCTTATAAGAAATAAAATATACATAATACAATAACATCATTATCACCATTATCAAAGTTGTAATCATAAAAAGTATATTCACAAGTGTATTGTGAAAAGTGTAACACAGAAACAATTCTTAAGTATTATTTTACTATCTTAAAAAAGGCCCTCCAGAAAAGCCCCATCTCCTTCTTTCAGAAGACCCAACCAGGTTAAGGCAGTTAATCTCCAGTGATGAACTATTCCTTAGCATGTAAGTCATAATGGTGAAGCATCTCCTCCCAGCTCCAGTCCTTCTGTTCTGATGGTAGTGGAGACTAACAGCAATTTTTTCATATTGGACAGGCCAATTCTGGTTGAAGGAGGAGGTCCTTAAGTGTTCCAGTGTTGCATTTAGTAATTATTAATTTCCTGTTCAAAATTTCCTTTCTCTTTTTTGTTCAGCTTAAACAACATGAGTTCAGAGAGAAATTCCGAATCGATGCACCTTTCACTTTTGTTGATCCAGACCCATATAAATCCTTAAGCAAGGTAATAATTTGCTAAGACAGTGCTTTCCAAACCTGGGCAAACTACCCCAAGTTGGGTAAAAATGTTTTTTTTTTGGGGGGGGGGTAACAACACACAAACTCATTAACCAGACATTTACATTGACTTAATGACTGCCACATATACTAAAATATACTCAAAAATCTCCCAACATATTTTTATTAAGATGAAAATCAATGAAATTACCAATGGTTATTTGTTGAAATGACATTATAAATATTATTGTCTTTCTAATACTGGTAGTCCTAGAGCTACAATTCACTGATCATTCGAAGTTAGAACAGTGCTGAAGGAAGGGACTTACAACTGGCCATCAAAGTTTGATAAAACTTTCTGATAAGCCATGTTTGGTAATGAAGGAAAAAGTTTGGGAAGCACCGTACTAAGACGTGGAAATGTCTATCTGGGTAATATTTTATGGATTTCAAAGAATAACTTCCTCTAATACATATGCAGTACTTTTAGTGCCACAGTAAAATTCCCAGAACGATTGAGCTCTGTTGTTTCCCTTTGTTGAGTTATATATGTCATTAATAATTGTCACATGTGCTATCAACCATGCATCAAGAAGACTTCAATAAGGTCTTGAAGAATGGCCTGGAGTGCCGTGTTCCTGGCTTTAATGCTACTGAGAAGATAGACAGTAAAGGTCTAACATCTGTACTCAGCAAGTGGAAATCAATGCCTTTTCACTGTGTGCTTTCAGCAACAAAAAATGATTACTGTTATGGAGAAAGAGATGGAAGCCCTATCCAAATCTGCAAGCTTGTTTGAAGTATCTGTTCCAGACTACAAGCAGCTGAAAGCATGCCATAAGGAAGTGCGCTTGCTCAAGGAGCTCTGGGACATGATTGTCTTGGTAAGACTTTGAAGTGTAATTTGTGGAATGGGACAAGTGCTAAACTCTGAACCAAAATGGCAGGTCTTGCCACATCAAAAAGCAGAAAAAGTGAATTACTGAGGGAAGAAAATCCCAAGTTAGATCAATGTTGCTTCCCCTGTAACCCAAGTTTTTTTTTGTTTGCTTCTTTGTTTGTTTCATTCTGCTGGTTGATTTCTTTGAGTGACTCTGTCACTCTGTTTTTGTTTGGAAGTGGAAGTGTGGGCCGGGTGTTTGACGAGCAGAATATTATTTCCTTAATGGTTATATGGTTAGCATGATCTTCTATGTGTAGGATAGAGAGATCAACCTGAGTGCTTGATGGAAAGTATGAGAAGTCGTTGCAATTGATAGGTTCTTGTGAAGGATGAAGGAACTGCATAGGAGAAGAACTTGGTTCTCTCTGGATCCAAAAGGGAACAGCAAGTGCCTTGCTGAATTGCTTATTTGTCTCCTCCTATGATCTGTTGATATAAGCAATTCTGCTTGTGAGTCTTCATGTTTTTTTCAAATAGCTATTTGTGTGGGTATCCACAAGGGAGGCAGAAGAGGAAAGTGACAATAATGGGGTGATGATATTGTCATGTAAAATTCATGATGTATATGTTTGTATCAGATACCATAAAATCATTACAAAATTTTGTCACTTGCATGATGACATCACACCCTTGAGCCATGACTTTGATGACATTGTGGTTTGTTACAGACATCTATGACTATTTCCAACTTCTTGGCATTGGGGGAGTTTTCTATCCTTATTTCTGAAGATATTGGTCGTTTGCCTCTAGAGCCCCCAAGAGAAATTTGCTTATGCACCCATTAAATAACAAATCATTTAAAGCTGTGTACTGTCTGTTCCTAATGCAGGAAAACATTTATTTTGAATGGCCCATTTGGGCTACTGAAAAATAGGTTTGAATATCTCATTATTTGCATTGCATAGGGATAAATGGCAGTAAAGGGTTAAAATAGATATCTCGTTACTATAAGTTTTTTTCTCCTTTGAGCTGTAAAATCTTCAAAGCCTTCAAAATGATTCATAGGTTTTATAAGACTGTTTGTCTACAGAAAAGATTGCACACATATATGCATTTCCATCTAGGTAAATGAAAGCATTAATGATTGGAAAACAACCAAGTGGAAAGAGATTAATGTTGAACAAATGGATCTTGATTGCAAAAAATTCGCTAAGGATGTGAGAACTTTGGACAAGGAAATGAGACCGTGGGATGCTTTTATAGGACTGGATAATACAGTTAAAAACATGATCACATCTCTTCGAGCTGTGAGTGATCTCCAAAATCCAGCTATCCGAGATAGACATTGGAAAGAACTCATGCAGGCCACTCAGGTAATCTTATGTAGGCTAAAACAAAGACCCACAAGATTGATGATCACCATCATTGTCATCCTCATCATCTTTCTAATTTATGATCTTCCATCCACAAATTTGAAGTGTTCCAATAAAGTGAAATGTAAAAAATAGTATCTGTAGAAACCTATATAAAAACAACCTTTTTTTATTGTTGTACTGTGAGCTGCCTAGAGTTATGGAACATAAGATAAATAGCTATATCAGTCTTTTAAATAAATGAATGAATAAATATATTATAAATAAAGAAAAAGTCATAAAACAGTTAGACCCAAACACTGGTTCTTCTGATTTCTTGTTAATCTGAATATAAATTGAAGCTGCAATTATTATAGAATTGCAGAGTAGAATAGGAAGACTACAGATGAGTGTTCAGCTCTGACTGACTGTCCTTCCTCGCACGTCTTCCGTACCAGGTGAGGTTTACCATGTCTGATGAAACAACACTGGCAGATCTGCTTCAGCTGAATCTTCACAAGTTTGAAGATGAGGTTCGCAGCATTGTAGACAAGGCGGTGAAAGAATCTGGGATGGAAAAGGTACTGTTTGCCCCATGCCATGACCATTAATTACTCCCTCCTAGGTACAGAACACTTTGAAATGACATTGAACAGAGTTGTGATTCTCATTCTTTTCTTCATTATGTGGGCAAATCTCCACATAATGGGATCTAGTTGATGTTTTGGAATAGCTGAGAACAAAATCTGACTGAGGTCCTGCATGTTAGGCAGCAAGCAAGCAAACATTGTTCAGTTTTAAGTCTTTTTGGAAACCAAAGTTAAAATAAGCCTATCATTCTACTGATTAAGATCAAATGTTTCCTTTTCCACATAAACCTTTGCATCCTCTGTTTAAATGCTTTTTTAAAATATAGTGTAATTGCAAATATGTATTATAATCATTCTTATCATCTCACAATATGGATTCTCCATTAAGTTCCCAGTCCAACTGGATCTAAAGGCCAAGAAAACTCTCAAACAGAGTCATTGATGTATCTGCTCAAGACAATATTGCAGCATTTAAATATGTTAAGTCTTTTTTTAAGGTTATTATTCTTTATTAATAAAACCTTATTAATATTAGGCCATCATAGACTTTCTTAACTAGGTTTAAGGCTTTAGAATAGAATAAAGCTGGAAGGAACCTTGGAGGTCTTCTAATCTTTGAAGTGGTTGTCTCAACACAAGTCAACCTCCCAATTAGAAAAAAAACATTTAACAACTTATATATCTTAACATCTCAGGAGAACTTTTTCTAGAGCTTGTTTCGAACAACTAGACTCCATGGTAGGACATGAGAGGTTTCATGGAGTCCCCATTGAAGAAAGACTGTGTATTTCTGGAGAACCAACTGTTGAAGACATTGGACATATTCTTCTTGACTGCAAACTGTACTCTGCAGAAATGGTTCTTATTTATGTTCTTATTTAAAAATTAAAAAATACCGAGGCATCTGGGAGAAATTGTCTTACTTTTTACAGGGAATGAACGTGCACGTCACTAGTAAGACTGCAGTGTTTTTTTTCAAAAGCCATTTCAAAGAGAATGGAATATTTAGATCAGATTGGGATTAGCTGTAGGGGTGATGGCTTACTAAGAACATGTCCCATAGTGCTTTTTTTTGGGGGGGGGTATCTATTTGTATATTTGCATTTGTTTTATATTTTTTGATACGGTCAAATGACTAAATCAAGTTTCCATTCCATTCCATTGCATTCTATTATTCTTTTCTAATTATTCTTATTTTGTTATTTGTATACCATTTTGAGATAACATGTGCTCATTACTACATTAATTAGAAGTGCATCAGGACAGGGCTTGAAGTCCTACATTTGAAGTCCCGTAATATTCTGAGCAAGATTCAAAGCCCTAAGTATCTTGGGATCAGAAGGGTCCTCTGCTGCACATCAATTTGTCTTCAGGTCATAAATGGAAGCTTTTCTCTTAGTGAAAGGATGATAAGCAGAGGGTTACTTCATACCACTAATGGAACTCTTTCCTAGCAAAGCCACTAGTGACTTTGTTTTTTTTCTTGTCCTTTTAGCACCAAGGAGATACATGTTTATTCTTTGCAGAGCTTTTAAGTTTGCTATCTTAACCTATTGTAACTGCTGTTTCAATGCTGGTTTTACTCAGAGTAATTTGTTTTGCGGTATTGCATTGTTTGTTCTTTTATTGGGAACTGTTCTGGAACACAGCATATACAACATATAAAATAACCCTGCTGTGTAAAGTCTGCAACAGTGTGCTGTGTTTGCCAAATTATGTTCCTCATTAGCTGGTACTATACACAACTGTGACCAGGAATGGCGCTGCCTCCTTTAATATTTGTCTTCCCTTTTAAAGTCCTATATTCATGAGTAAGAAAATAGTGCATAAAGGACCCCATTGGCTTCAATTCCCATGATTCCAGCAAGCATAGTTTTGGGCCAACGTAGTTGATATGTTATGAATATGTAAGTTCAACAGATTAGGATAACACTAAGCAAGGAAGTGGGGTTCTCACAATGTTGCCTTGGTTTGGTTTGCTTTAGCAAAATAGAACAGATCCACCTGCATTTGCAATACAGCAGTTTTTAAAACATTTCTCCCCTTCTATTATTATCTGAAGGTGTTGAAGGCTCTTGACAGTACCTGGTCAACTATGCAGTTTGAACATGAGCCTCACCACAGGACGGGAACAATGATGCTGAAGGCAGACGAAGCACTAGTAGAAACCCTTGAAGAGAACCAAGTGCAGCTCCAGACTCTGATGACTTCTAAGTATCTGGCCCACTTCCTACAGGAGGTCTCCGGCTGGCAGCAGAAATTATCCACTGCTGACTCTGTGATATCCATTTGGTTTGAAGTCCAGAGAACCTGGAGTCACCTGGAGAGCATTTTCATTGGCTCAGAAGACATTCGAAACCAGCTTCCTGAGGACTCAAGGCGTTTTGATGTCATTGACAAAGATTTTAAAGTAAGCAAACTTCCTTTTAAGCGCTGATTCTGTTACTATTGCAAAAATATTACTAGAATGGCTAACAAATCTTTCTTCTCTTTAAAGGAATTAATGGCTGATGCAGTAAAAACTCCAAATGTGGTTGAGGCAACAAATAAACCAGGTCTCTATGACAAGCTAGAGGCCTTGCAGCAAAGGTCAGGAGGCTAATTTTGTCAAAGTGCAAATGTAAAATAGAGCAGAAGGAATGGTTTTTTGCAGCAGAAGCAAGTCATAGGGTGACAATTCTTGCAAGTCCACCTTTTAGTCAGAGAGAGAGAGAGAGAGAGAGAGAGAGAGAGAGAGAGAGAGAGCGAGCACCATTTCATCAGTGCCAAGTTTCTATTTATAATTTCTGTTTGTTTTTAATGGCAGCATTAAATGAAGCTAGGCCCCCATTCTGAATAACTAAAATTCTTCAGCTAAGACTTGGAATCAGAAGCTTTTTCTACTTGGCCTTGTTTTGGAAATAATTGTCTGTCACAATGATAATTGGGGATAGTTATGTTTCAGTGGCTATGGAAAATGTATTTGAGTAGTTGTCCCAGCGCACTAATGCATAGGCTGCCTCAAACAAGAACCATTTGTTGCAGTGTTAGTTAATGAAGATTATTTCATTATTTCTTTAAACTGAACAATAGTAGATAATACACAAAGCATAACTTGAGCGCCAAATTTATCACAACCTCTGATACAACATATTTGCAAGTAACCTTTTGCTTGTAGATTAAGTGCTATTCCTACAATTTATTTATTTTATTTATTAAATTTCTACACCACCCATCTTACCTGAGGCAGGTGAGATATGCATGCCCATTTCTTAACACTCTTGTCCCTTTTGAGTAATTTCTGAGCCACGTCCATCAAAAGCGTTAATGATCATGTTAGCATCAAACAAAATGAGGGTTCTCTTTATGTTGGAGATTTCCCTGCTTCCTTGGGTTTTCTAAAAGCTAACATTTAGGCTGAAAGCTGCTTGGGACAGAAGCCACTTTTGGGTTTGGTCACCTCATCCATCCCACTACAAGCAGTAAATGGAAACCAGATGATATTCAAAGGGCCCAGTGCTCCCACATCTGCCTCTGTTTTCCTGGAAGTGTTGTGCTGAGGTTTAAAAACGATATATTTTTTAAAATAATCAGATGCCTGGGAGTGCTTCAAGCCTGTCCTTTGCCCCTCTGATTATTATTAGTCCTCACAAGGACCTGAGACATCCCGAGGAAGTAAAATGGCACTCAATTGAAGGCTATCTTATCAGTCTAAAATGCTCCCAGCCAATACCTCACCTTCCCAAGAAAAATCAAAGTAGGGATGAAGTCAATTACATTCCCTAGCAAAGAAGGAGAATGCCGTGTAGGCCAAAAAGAGGAAGTACAGTAAAGTGAAGAGAGAAAAAAAAAGCGGGAAAATACGAATGCACAGAAGAGAGTCATATTTAAATGGATCAAATGTTTGGGAGATTCCAATTCCACTTCTCGTATTGACCCTGAGAAAATTAAACCTCTGCTTTAAAGTCTACATCCATGTACATCTATAGTGATGAATAATGATAATCTTAGAGAGAGCAAAAAGAACACTATTACTACTTTCTTCTCGCTTGCTTTTTAGTTTGGCACTCTGTGAAAAAGCTCTGGCTGAATATTTGGAAACCAAGAGACTGGCTTTCCCTCGATTTTATTTTGTATCTTCTGCTGATCTGCTGGATATTTTGTCCAATGGTAATGACCCTGTTGAGGTACGATGGAATGTCTTGGGTTACAGTATTTATTTATTTATTTGGAACTTGTAATGGAATTTGTAATTGAATGTCAGGAGTTTGACTAAGTTCTCTTTCCCACATAAAAAAATTAACGTATCCAATACAAATACCACAGAATAATAGAAACTGAACAGGATTTCTGTGACTTGATAACAGTTGGAGAAAGGGATGTAGCTTAGTGAGGCCTATGGTTTAAATTTTGACAATCTCACTTAACAGTTAATAAAAAGACCTTTCTCTCACTGGGATCAAACAGTTAGAGAAGAAAATGAGTGAATGTGTCAGCTGCACAGATTTGAGTGATGTTTTCAAATTAGACACTTTTTGTTCAGTTGATCAATGCATATTTACTTCAAGCTTTCAACAGTGATGATCTTTTTAAAGAACTGCTGATGTCTTCATCAGATCTCTAATACTACTGTCTGGTCCTTTGTGTTGTAATTCTTGAAGGTCTCCCGCCATTTGTCCAAATTATTTGATAGCATGGCAAAGCTGAAATTCAAACTAGATGCGGAAGAAAAGCCTCTGAAGATTGGCGTGGGAATGTACAGCAAAGAAGATGAGTATGTTGATTTTGACAAGGACTGTGACTGCTCTGGACAGGTTAGTTATAATTCTTTTTAAATGCAGTATTCCTGTAGATCTTAAGTTAGCAGAAAAATATCACAATGTCACTCCCAGACAATGTTCTGCTCAAGTATTAAGTTACTAAGCATACTGACCTTACGGTCTCAATGTGGGGCGATTGAAAAGCACTGAATGGTGGACTCCCCTGAATGATTTTCCTGTCACAGTAGCATTACCTGCTGACGGGGAAAAATCATCACCAATCATGGTTCTTACCAGCAGGCTTGGTTAACTGTAAGTGAGTTTAGCACCCTTCAAGTTGCCACGTTGGCAGGTTACTGGCCCTAGCAGAACTTTCATAGTGGTGTCACTCACTATCTCTGTCTGGCACTTTTCTGGAAGAATGCTAAGCCTGTGTTCTTCATTGATTCTCACCTCTTTGCTGCACTTATGATCTTTTTTTTACCTAAGTGAAAATAGGAGAACTCTTGCCAGTATCACCCTGCTGCCATACATCCCAAATAAAATAGGGTATAGCTGCCAGGGTATAGCTGACAGTGAGTGACAGCAAACAAAATTATATCCTCCACTGCCAAAAAAATTATGACACTAAGAAATATGGCCAGACAAACCCCCTGATAGACAGACATTGCAGACCATTGGTTGCAGAACCAGCAACATTCAATTGGCAAAATCTGGCTTTATCTCCTGTTTTTTAAGTTTAGATCCATTTTCAACAGGCAAGTCTACTGTACTTCCAGAAGGGACCAACACCTGTATATGTAGATTACTCACATAAGTTTTGAATTATATGTCCTGAAACACATTATAGACATTATATAGGCACATTCCCTTGCAAAAGCCAAGTATTGAGTGCCTCTTCCAACCTAAGCAAAAATACCCACGGAGGGCAATGAAGAGGTGTCATGTCTGCAATATCTTCAGTGCCCAGCAAGAGTTGAGCAGATCTTACTCTTTGATCATCTTCTCACCATCATCATAATGAGGCATGGTAGATTATTTCTATGGCAAATAATTTTGTGCTGGAAGAAAAGGTAAAACTCCCCTTTAACACCAGAACAGCTAAAACTGAATATAAACTGCTCTACCATGAGCTGAAGAAAATAGCCTGAGAATATATCCATTGAAAATAGTGACTGAGGTGATGTCACACTGTGGTTGGTGGGATGTAAGGCTGTGCCCTATGAAAAATAATAAACCATGCTGTCTGGGACATGTCATGGAAGGACAGTTCAACACAGTTCATTCAGAGATCCTTCAAGTGATGCTAAATTTTCATCATCTCTTTTTTATATATGCTTTAAATAACTGGATAACTGTATGCCCAAAAACTGGCCCCACCCCGCTCCACCCCCTGTCCCGCCCCAGCTCTGCCCCCCCATCCCCCACCCTGCAGGGCCACTCACCACCTCCAGGGCCTGCCGCAGATTGCCCAGGCAGCCCAGCAGTGCTTTGGCGGTCACGCCCTCTGCCCACGCCCTGCAGCATCAACTGTGCACGATGGAGTGTGAGGGCAGAGTCTTGTCTACGCTGCCTGGCTGCCATGTCCTTGGCTGCGCTGCTCCGCGTAGGCCACGCTCAGGGGCGACTCTCCTTCAGGGGGCTGCTGGAGAGGAGGGGGTCATGGGGGGAGGCAACGGCACGTGTGCCCACAGAGAGGGCTCCGAGTGCCGCCTCTGGCACCCATGCCATAGGTTGGCCACCACTGCTATAGGCTAACATCAGGATAGCTAGTGAAAATTATTTTTTAGCAACAGCAAAATGCAACAACCTTACAGTAGTGTACTAATTTTTGACTTATCATGATCATCATCTCACCGTTCTGCCAATAAGGCACACGATACAAATGAGTAAAAATTACACATTTTCTAATATAATCTGGTGAGGAAAGAGATTTAGAATTCGAACATTTAGAAGGATGCATATCAAGGCAGTACAACATGCAAAATTAATTTGGAAAGTCTACACCCAGGTTGAAGTTTGGTTAAACCGAGTGTTGGAGAGAATGCAGAATACCTTGCGCCAACTAATAGCTGAAGCTGTAGTGACTTACGAGGAAAAGCCGAGAGAACAATGGATATTTGATTACCCAGCCCAGGTAAGCAAAAAAGCACTATGGTTCAAAGGCATGTAATGCATGAAAAAGGAGGCAGGAACCAAAACAAGTTCATTTATGTTTATTCCATCTAAAGTTTTGGTCCTCCCTAGGCAGCATACATATCTAATTCTTCCATCTCCTGTTTTCCCTACAACAACAACTCTGTGAATGAGTTGACTTGGGCTAAGAGAGAGGGACTGGCCCAAAATCACCCAGTGAACTTCCAGGCCTAAGGACTTCCAGCTCTAAGTCACAGTCCTGATTTCTAGCCCAACATCTCAGCTGCTACTCCAGAGTGGCTGAAATTCTAACAAAATACAAAGGTAGACAGAAGAAGCATTTTTTTGTGAAGTTTAAGCTTAAAGTCTGATCACCCATACCTCAATGAGGGGCAATGTTTCTAGATGATTCACAGGACCGCAACTTTTCATATAACTTTTTGTCTGTGGCAGATTGCTTTAACATGTACCCAGATCTGGTGGACTACGGAAGTTGGCATTGCCTTTTCACGACTGGAAGAAGGCTATGAAAATGCAATTAAAGATTACAATAAGAAACAGGTGAATAGAGTTCTCTCAGTTTACCTGACTGTAAAACATTGGTATGTGCAATGATAGAACCTACGTGTGTGTGTGTGTGTGTGTGTGTGTGTGTGTGTGTGTGTGAGTATCAGACAAGTTTCCACAGCTCATGCTGAAAGAGATCAGAAAAGTCTTTCATCTCTTTTGTTTTCCTCTTCACAGATTAACCAGCTGAACACCTTAATTACACTGCTGATTGGGAACTTATCTCCAGGGGACAGAATGAAGATTATGACCATTTGTACTATTGATGTGCATGCCAGAGACGTCATTGCCAAAATGATTTTAGCAAAGGTATATTGTGAACTAAACACTGTGCAGTATTTTGTTCATGGGCATGTTTGAGCAAACCTTTTGTTCTGTTCGTTCATCCTGAAATCTCTTAATTTCAGGTTGAAAGATGAATTGCAAGAATTAGCCTCCCCCAGCCTGGTGCACTTCAGATATAATGGACCACAATTTTTATAATCCCCATTGACTGTGTCTGGGAGATTTCAGAATTGTAATTTAATACATCCACCATGGAAAAATGAATAAGCAAAGGGGTTGGGCCAATCATACCACTACAAATTGTTTTAGCTAGCAAATGCCATAGAACTCAATCTGCTCTAATGCATTCTAATTTTGTCACGAAGGAATCCTGAAAAAATTACAGAAAAAACGTGCAGGGCAATTATGGCCTTACCAAACATAAAATGAAATGTTCATCTCTTACTGTGCCTTTGGGAGGTCAAACGTTTTGGGAGCTTTACCTTAAAACTTTAACAATCTGATCTCTGAGATAAGTTATTGCACTGCAAATGATGTAAGGCCTTCTCCCTTATTAACAAAGGGCAAACAGATCTTGCTATGGCATGAGAAATTCTGAAGAGGTGTTCCTCTTGGTTGCATTACCTTACATGATTGAAAAATATAGACTTGGAAATTAGATGTATGAAAGGCTTTTATCTAGTCACATAGTCAACCGCCTGACAAAAGAACACCAAGAGTTACCTTTCACCTTTAGAAGCAGCATTGTTTAAAAAAAATTAATATTGGAAACCATTGTTCCAGCTGGATGGTACAATGGAGGGACCTGGAAGACCACTTAGACTTCACTAAAGACAAAAGAATTAACCTTCATCCATAACGAGAGAAACCTACTTTATTTAAGAAACTTAGGATGTTCATAAAGAAGATGTGCAAAAAAATGTTGGGTGGTCTATTTGCAAATGGTTGCCATCGTGGCAACTGATGGCATAAGTAATGGATGCCATTTGTAAGACATATATACAAAGAAACAAGATCATTTTTCATCTCTGGATCAGCCCTAATAAGTTTAGTCATGGCATGGCTATCTTATTTTCTCCCCCTTCCCAAGCTACCCAAATACAGAGCTGATACAGCTACAAAAAGGGCATATTAAAAGCTGATAATGAAAAAAAATGGCCGGAAAACTCTTGTGTTTGGCTCCATCCAAGAGAAAATGGCTGCCATTCAGCCAGCCTGCTGCACTGTTCATTTGCTTCTTCTGTAAGACACACATCGAAAGAAGCAATAATGATTACCACCAGCTCTTCCCCTTCTTCCTTGGCTTCTCACTGAACCCAATAAGGGCCACCTAGCACTCCCTAGTCAGAACTAAATTGCACTCCTTTCATGACAGGTGGAGAGCTCTCAGGCCTTTACGTGGCAGTCCCAACTTAGGCACCGTTGGGATGAAGAAAAGAGGCACTGCTTTGCTAATATCTGTGATGCTCAACTCCAGTATTCCTATGAATACCTTGGCAACACTCCTCGTCTGGTGATCACCCCGCTTACTGACCGGTATGAGCTCACCCACACAAACTTGAGTGTGGCACAGCCTGATTTCTCAGGCCCAAGATAACATGCCCAATCCCTGTGTTTTGCAGTTGCTATATCACCCTGACCCAGTCCCTCCACTTAATCATGGGAGGAGCCCCTGCAGGTCCTGCGGGAACAGGAAAAACCGAGACCACCAAAGACTTGGGCAGGGCTGTAGGCATCATGGTGTATGTCTTCAACTGCTCTGAGCAAATGGACTATAAGGTAGTGATCTAATGAAATATGGGTCAGGAGAACATCTTCTGACCTATAAAGTCTCCTACTTGTTCTAATTAATGCTTATGCAACACTTCTTTGATTTGATTTGAGGACAAGTACTTCTCTTTAGCGCATTTGAGTCATATGCAAATCACTTAGAAAAGAAATCCAAAGAAAAAGAATATGAAAGAGTCATTCATTGAGAGCTACAATTAAATATACACAGGTTTTTGTTGGTTATGCAAAGACTGTGTTATCTTGAAAGCAATGGGCCTTTTCCCAAGTTCCATGCAGTAAAATAAGCATTTTCCATCTGCACTGTTTCCATTTGGCAGCACTAATTATACCACTGAAAACAGCCTAAAAAGAACAGGCTGCTCATCTTTACAACAGTTTCTTTTTTAAAAATATCCTTCCCGGTGATGCCTCATCTGTTTTCTGCGCTTCATGAGTACTAAGGAGAATATTATTGCCTGTAAATGCATTCATTTCCAAAATAATGCACCTCATTTCAGTTTGAAGTTCCTATAGGATGGCCTTGGGACCAGTCTATGGCTTCACCTTTAATTTGAAATGACTAGGTAAGAGGTGAGGGTCCTAGGAAGCTTGGGGGATATTAAGGGTACTTGCAAATCTCCCCCAAATCACTTCCCTACCTGCTTACTCTGGATAGGGCTTGTTCTTGGAAATATCCAATCACCCCACTGATTCTGATTCAGATTCAGATTCAGAATAGAGCTGGAAGGGACCTTGGAAGAGGAGAGGGCCTATATACCATTCCAGACAAATGGCTATCCAGTTTTTTCTTTAAAAACTCCAGTGATGAAGCACCCACAACTTCTGAAGGCAAGCTGTTCCACTGGTTGATTGTTCTCATTGTTAGGAAGTTTCTCCTTAATTCCAGGTTGCTTCTCTCCTTGATTAGTTTCCATCCATTGTTTCTTCTCCTGCCACATGGTGTCCCAGAAAATAAGTTGTGGGACAAATTGGAAATATTCGTAGTGGGGTATTTCCATCAACAAATACCGAAGACTGCATGACCCATACTACTTTCACTGTGTAAAGATAACTGCAATCAAATGATACTTTCTTCATTCTAAACATTTTTTTCTCTTTCTAGTCCTGTGGAAATATCTACAAAGGGCTGGCCCAAACCGGGGCCTGGGGATGTTTTGATGAATTCAATCGGATTTCGGTAGAGGTCCTGTCAGTAATTGCGGTACAGGTAACTATTTTGCATAAGAAGCTGGTGCTGTTGTGTATAAATAACTGGGGGCAGGGGAGATGATTGCAGCTTGATGATTGCAGCTCAATGTCTATCCTGTGGGTGTTCCAAGAACAACAACTGCTTTAAAAAAAAACCCCTGGGCAGCTAGTCCATCTTTTTTATGTTCTGATGAGATAAAAGATGGAAGTGGTGGTGGGAGGCTGCTCAAAGGAATAAAATGTTCAGGATTCAATGTAAAAATTCTGTGACTACCGCAGACTGCTGTATCATTCTGTGATAAGGCCTCCCTTATTCCTCCTCCTTTGTTTGATGGGTGCTTTATCTGACACTGCTTAGAACCAAGCAGTCAGTGAGATGTCAGAACCACATAATAGAGCACATTAGATTGGACAATGTGAGACCATCCAGAAGCTATTCAATGCATTATCTTCTCATTCTTAACAGTGAACACGTTGCTGTTTATAATTCAATCCTACAGCAGTGTTTTAAAAATTGGTACTTTTCAGCTTCCAAAAAGCCTTATTCAGATGCATAAGTACTGTTTTAGTCATGCTTAGTGTACCATAAAATGTCCTGGAAAATGAATGTGTGAGCTTGAGTATGCAGTTATTCCTTGGTTTACTGTTTATCCAACGTGCCTTAGGTATTATCAGCTCCAAGTAGTTGAATTGTTATACATTTATATATAAATATTTGCATACCGCACTTCATTATCCAAATGCATGTGAATTAATAAAAGTATCTTCTGCTCATTGTTTAGGTTAAATGTGTTCAAGATGCTATTCGAGCCAAGAAGAAGACATTCAATTTCCTTGGAGAGATGATCTCTCTGATTCCCACTGTTGGAATGTTTATTACCATGAATCCTGGGTATGCAGGTCGTACTGAACTGCCTGAAAATCTGAAAGCGTTATTCAGGTATTAACATCTTGAGGAAATGAGGCAATGCAGGTTGGCTTGAATAAAGAAAAGGTTTGACCCAGGGAATTGGGTTAAATACAGAAATTCAGATGGCTATGTTTGCTTTGTCCATATTCATATCTATAAAATCACCAAGAGCTGAATTTGATTTGGAAATGGATATTTAAGATTGGGTCATGCCTACTCTGGCAGGCTTTAATGGAACAAGCCCACCCCCCCCCCAAATGCTCATTTCAAGAAGGCACTCAATGGGACGCTCTTAAATGTATAAATATGTCACCAGCCAAGAAAGGCTGGGAATCCCTGAACTAGTATATGGACTAAATGCCCTGAAATAAACTTTCAAGTAAGTATACCTGAAGTCCACTTATTTTGAAACTTTGGCCAAGTAATATTAAAAATGAGTTCTTTGCATAAAATATTATACGAGAAAGCTGTTGATTGCACACAATAAAAAGCGTATTTATCATTTTTACCTTTTTACAGCAGGTGGATTTTTTTTCTAATAGAGGCACTTGAAATTGAATTGTGTCTGGCATTTGCAGTGATTGCTCACTTTAGCGGAATGGAAATATGTGCTGTTGCTTCTGCTGTATAAGCACTCCAGATGCTCATTTTTCTCCATGTCCTCTTGTAGGCCCTGTGCCATGGTTGTGCCTGATTTTGAGCTTATCTGTGAAATCATGCTTGTTGCTGAAGGTTTTATTGAAGCTAGGCTTCTGGCCAGGAAATTTATTACGCTCTACACACTATGTAAGGAGCTACTTTCCAAGCAGGTAATTGAATGTGGTTCCACAGCTCCGCTATGGCGCCAAATATTTCAAAGCAAACAAAAAATTGGTGGGAAAGAATTGGCAGAGATTTCTGAAAATATTACAGTAATATGACTCACTGGATTCCATCTCCAAGTTCTCCATTATACTGTATTTTTTTTTTCCAAAGTCCTTGACAACACTACAAGAATGTATAGATTTCAATATCTGGAATAAATCCAGAATAAATGCAGCTGACCACCCCGTTCACTTGGGTAGGCCAACACATCCTGCAGGAGCCTTCCCCAACTGGGAGAACCATAGATGTATTTGGATTGCAACTCCCATCATCCCTGTTCAGCATAGTGAGGGAGATGGGAGTTATGGTTCAGAAATATATAGAGTATCCTGTATATGTGGGGAAAGCCAGTGAGGAAAGTTGGTTTATAGCCTTTGGGAAAAGACTTAAAAAGGTTTGGGAAGGCCCATTTTCCTCTAATCACAGTGCATATCTTTGCTAAGGTAGCCGTGTCTAGGAAGCCCTTTCTTCTCATTGGAAGTGGGTGATGTTTTGCACCTTATTTAAGTGACATCCTTTCATTCACCTGGAGTTCTAATGGCACTTCCTATCTCTCAGGATCACTACGACTGGGGGTTGAGAGCTATCAAGTCTGTGCTAGTGGTGGCAGGGTCCCTGAAGAGAGGGGACCCAGGCCGGGCTGAAGACCAGGTCCTCATGAGAGCTTTGCGAGACTTTAACATACCCAAGATTGTGACTGATGACTTACCTGTGTTCATGGGACTCATTGGGGACCTTTTCCCAGCCCTGGATGTACCCCGGAAGCGTGACCTGAACTTTGAGAAGGTGAGTTGGCTACTGTGGTTTCAAGCAAAGGGCTAAGGAAAGCAGTTAAATGCTTCTCACCAGAAGTACAAGAACTTTCTTCTGAGGGAAAATCAAGATGTCACCAGAAGAACAGCCCTGATTCAGAAACTGGCAGGGGCTGCTCTCTCTATTTACTTGAGTTGTAAGACTGAAGGACAGGGCTTGTAAGCAGAATCATGCTACCAAGCCATGCTTCAGCCAGGGATCCCTTGGCCCATTTTTTTTTTAAAAAAATAGCCCTGCTTGCTTCCTACTCTCTTGTTTAATGGATCGAACCACATGCAATTATATTTGCAGTTTTCTTTGTCTCTGAATTATGCACTTTGTTTCTTGTTTTTAAGCATCACCACTGCTACCATCATCATACAGTCAGTGTACACAGACTGACTGAGATGGAGATGGGCGGTATAGAAATGTGAGGTATAAATATTCCTCGACTTATGACCATTCATTTAGCAACCGTGTGATGGTGCAAAAAAAAAGTGACTTATGACCAGCCCTCGCAGTCACATGATCAAAATTTGGGTGTTTGGCAACTGACATGTATTTATGATCATTTGGAATGTTCCATGATCACCCTTTGCAACTTAGCTAGCTGGCTTTCAACAAGCAAAATCAATGGGGGAAGCTAGATACACTTAACAATCCTGGTGATTTGCTTAACAGCTACAGCAAAAAAAGGTGTAAAATCTGGTGTAACTGACTTAATAATCATCTTCTAGCAGCAAAGATTCTGGTCCCAATTCTGGATATAAGTTGAGGACTCTGTGTATATATGTGCGTATGAATTTAATTCCTTGTGTGGACCAATTATGAAGATTAATAGAAATGACTTGGAATACAATAGACTGATAAATAAAACACGCAGAACTAACCCAATCTGGAAATAAACAAATCTTATTAAATCTCTTATCCTCAGATTATCAAACAAGCTGTTGTTGAACTTCGTCTGCAACCCGAGGAGAGTTTTGTTTTGAAGGTGGTGCAGCTAGAGGAACTACTGCAAGTCCGACATTCGGTGTTCGTGATTGGAAATGCCGGCTCTGGCAAGTCACAGGTGAGAACTCTGTGCCACCACTTGGGACTTTTTAGCCAAGGACTCAGCTATGAGCTCAGTGTCATTACCAAGGGCCAACTGAACGTAGAAATGTTTTGTTTAAAATTGGTTTCACAGAACATGGCAGCCTTCATAAGGTGTCTCCCAAAATATTTGTGATTGACAGATCTTAAACCCAAGGTCAGGGGCCTGAATGCACTGCTGTCTGGAGGAAAGCCAGATAAGTGGCTAGCTACCCCACACACTGGCGGTTCCAATGATCTCATTTGCTGTGGGAGGAGGAATGTAAAAATTTTTCTAGCACTACCATTATCTCCTTGAATCCTGTTTGGTTTCTCAAAATAACATATTGCAGCTATAGCCACCTGCTCTTCTGAGCACCTGTTCATGATCATGATCATGACTTTGGTTAGGTGGGCACCCTAAACAAATGCGCTGATTTCATGACACTTCCTTCTCAGTGTATGGGGGCTACGGGCATTTGGATAAGGAACAACAGACTTTGGCTCAACCCTAGCAAGCGGATTTTGGAGCCTTCCAACTCTGTGGACTCTTCATCTTTGGTCCTGGTTGAGATTATACTCCCTCAGAAAGAACTGATGCACAGTTTGGAAGTTCTCTAGTCTAGAATGCTAGGCTTCTACTGGAAAGCAGGTGTCAGGCATGCCAAGAAGGTCTTTGCACAAATCCATCTCTTGCACCAATCCTGGATTGGAATGCCCTACTCACAATCACTTAAGGTCTTATCACCTCCTGTTTAAACCACTGCAATGTGCTCTATTTAAGGACTTCCCGGAAGCTGGGCTTGATTCAGATGCAATGAAGCAAGTAGTTATGAACTCGTCTTGATGCACCCACATAATACCACTGCTTTTTTCTGGAAGCAATTTAAGGTGTTGGTTATAGCCAATAAAGCTGTTAATGGCACAGGACTCAGTTACTTGTGGGACTATTTGTCTCTGATTATGCCTATTCAGCCTATACGCTCTGGCAGTGGGAGCATGCTTCAGGTCCCTTTCACAAAATAATCCCACAGTGGGAACCAAGGGACATGTCCCTGCCCTATGAGACATTACTTTCCCCTGGTTTAGATGGCCCAAACCCTTCTCTATTTCTACAGGGCCCTAAAAAACTGGTTCTTCCCCCAAGCATTGATCAGATCCCATGATGAGCTCATATATTAGGCCTTTGAATGAGATCTGAGCTAGCTGGCCTTAGTTGTTTCCCTGATTATTATTATTTCTGTTGTGTTATCCTGTTTTTTATGGTCTGGGATTACGTATTACATTATAATATTTTTAATTTCTAGTTTTTACATTTTTTTTCAACATGTAAGCTACCCAAAGTCTCCCTTGCAAATTAGGCAACCATATAAATCCTATCAATCCAACATCCAATCTGGGTTGGTCACCGGGACCAGAGGTTTAGTCTTCCAAGCTTTGGGACTTGTGCTGGAGCCCATCAATCCAATCAATATCTTTGGAGGCTCCAATAGTGGCCGCGTCCCTTGCTTATGCTGGCTCAAAGATGATTAAAATTAAAGTCCGATATATCTGGAGAATGCCAGATCAGGAATGGACACAATAGTGCATATGATGGACAGAATATTCAATCTTTTCTTTCTGGCAGGTATTAAAATCTCTGAATAAAACTTATCAGCTCATGAAGAGAAAGCCTGTAGCTGTTGACCTTGATCCTAAAGCTGTGACTTGTGATGAGCTATTTGGTATAATTAATCCAGCAACAAGAGAATGGAAAGATGGTAAGAAGCAAATAGTTACTTTCTGGAGATTGAGCTGAACCACATTTTTTATTTTGATTGTTGTTTAGCTACAATCTCCAGAAATCACAGAAAGGTGATTATATAAAAGCTGAGAAAATAGTGCAAAATAGCAAATGTCTACATTAATGTGCATAGAAAGATCATGCATTTGTTTTACAGAATAACATTTAAATTTCTTCCATGAAATACTACTAAAGTGGCACTATATATATATATATATATATATATTGGTAATTAAACTGAATATATGATCCCTGGGTGCATCCATGCCAAACAAATAAAATAAAACGAACACCAGGGTAAAATAATCAAACTCTAGGAGTTTAATGTTACAGTACCAAACGCCAAGCTTTCGTCAGCATTCTGCTGACATCATCAGGGCTTAAACGGTCAGTCTATGGG